>NC_066282.1:627500-887500 GCF_905404315.1 Leptidea sinapis
CAAGTTCAGAATAAGTGAACGCAAATAAAGACTCGTTCCTATAAGCGGAGTATTATTTCCAATCCCTGACCCACTCCCGTGTCAATAATTATTATAACTTAACAATAATAACTTTAAAATTAAAAATTACTTATTGAATACTAAACACAGCGATACAACAGCGAAGAGCATCTGACTGGGTTGTGTTCTCGCTTGGGTAAACAAGTTTAAACTTGCATTTCTAAATTTCAGTTCTTTGTAATAACATAATACAAAATATTACAATTTCATTTAAAAAAATTATGACTGCTACGCGTGCGACTCCTGCGGAGTGCTTAGATATGTATTCACCGTTAAGGTACACGGGTGCTTCACGGGTGTAAATTTACAGTGTCGCACACGTAAGACGAAAAAAATATTAGGTAGTCTCCTCAGTGGCCCGTACAAACCCACGACATTCAGACGTTGTAGACCGTTGCACCTGCAATAGAAGCCTCTACCACTGTTAGTGAGGTAGAGGCCCTAGCCATTATTGTTCAGACGAAGACCCCAACCCATGGTGATCTAGCCATACCGAAAGGGGCCAGGCCTAAACTAGATACTAAGGCAAAGACGAAACCCCGACAGAAGAAGAGACTCCAATAGCACCCGCTTTGCATGCCGCCACAGACGAGAATGAAGCCAAATCCCAAAAAAAGAATAAATATACAGCAGATCGCACTTTTGGCCCTGAAATTAGACAAAAGCCTTAAGATCGAAAAGGGCACTTGAGACAATATAGGACCATGAACATCTATTAAGAAAGGGCGCCTATTACAACTCGCCACCAAGCTGATCAAAACACAAACTTTGGACATCTCAGCTGAACAAACACTGCTATCAGACCTGGCTGTTGAGACAGAAATTCAGATGCCTAATAATAGTTTTTTACTATTATTGTGATTCCAAAGAATATGCATGAACAATTTATACTTTTTATTGATTTAGTAATTTCAGTTTGATTATTGTGAATTAAAGTTATTTGAAAATGTAGATTAATTTTTATACCAATTATATTTTGATAGAACTTAATATTAAAAAATAAAATGTGTGACCTATGAAAAAGTAAGAAATGTTAACATTACTTTATTCATAATATATTTTACATAAAATACATAGGTGTACCAGCCGCCAGTCATTAAATCTTATAAAATCCAAAAATCTTATGAGAAAGGTGCCCCTAGATAGTAAAACAAAATCATTAATTAAATTAATGTTTATTGAACATGACAGTGTACAAAAAAATTATGATTTACTTTGAGCCCATGTGTGATAATAAGTCTCTTACATTAATATTTTTTTGTTCAGCCACGTACTAATTATCTACTATTATTTTTCACTTGTAAGTGTGTACAGAGAACAACATCTATTATTGTGGCTATAATATAAGTTCTAATCTCCTTTTTCATTGTAATACTCCTCCATTGATTCTAACTCTCTAATTTTGTAATTTAATAGAGTATCAACTCCATTAAAATTAAACTTTCCATAAAACAACTTGTTTTTTAACATATAAGGGAACCATATCCGATCGTCAGGCCACATATTATCAAAAGGTAGTTGATCTATTTGAAACCATCTAGGTAACATTTCCTCAGTTTCTATTGGTGTTCCATTAAATATGTTTGTTGAAAAAACCCTACAATCCATCATTACCGGTTCGCCTGTAAAAGTAAATTCTAGATGTGCCAAATTCTTTAAATCAGTAGTTTCAACTGTAAGCCCACATTCTTCGTTTAACTCGCGAATTGCTGCATCTAGTATACATTCATTAGGCTCAACTTTCCCGCCAAAACCATTCCATTTATTCATTCCAAATCCTCTTTTCTTGTAACCTAACAATATTTGGTTCTCTTTTCTGACAAAAACCAGAGTATATACTTTTCTGAGGACCATTATAGCACGTATTAAAAAAATAAAGGTTGACTAGCAGTGAATATATTTAATCTAACGGAATTATAGCTATTATAGGATAGGACTTATACCTGTTTCATTATCTTACTTATTAGGTAATCAGTTCAACACCAATTATTGAATTTAACGCTGTATTCACATTCCATTATGTTCTAAACAAACTAACAACACAAACAAATGATGTTAATGATATAATGTATATATATTCCTGGTAAAATTTAATTTTTTAATAATTATTCTATTATTTAAAGACAAACCGCCGACTTTACACGTTTTTTTTTTTATTTATTAACGGCCTGGACACAAGTCCTTTAAGCCAAACATGAAATTAATTTTCATATAAAAGAGTATGATATAATGATAAATATTTACAGTTAATGTACAGTGCTACAAATAAAATTATAAACAGGTTTATAAAAATTTGGGTTCTGCAAAATGTCTTTGATGTGGCGGGGTGTTATAACTGATGCTTGCAAGGATTCCTTTGTGGAATTGGTTATTTCAATTAAATTATGTGGTAGTAATAGATTACTACATCGGTATTACAGGGCAGCTGTTTCAAAGAAAACCTTTCAGCTAAGAAAATACGCCTTACAGGCAAGGGAATACAACATTCCACTTCCATTGCATTAATGGGCATACAACGCATAGCCCCACTTATAATTATTCTCATCAATCAAACTGTACTTATTTAAAAACACATAGTACCTTTGTCATTTTTCTAATCACTAGTAAGTAGTAACCTAATACTTAGTACTTACAACTCGGGCGAATCAACATGATACCTGGCTCGATGACGTTTATGCAATGTACAGTGCGCAAAAAAAAATTTGTGTCCATTACATTTTCTCGTACGAAAACGAATAATATTTTTATTTTTAAACGTGCATGTATATTATTAATTTGTTAAATTACATAGATGTAGCGGTTTTAGTAACTTGTAGGTCTCATTCGATTTATATGGAAATAAAATAAAAATTAATAGTTAGTCGTATTTATGTATTAGATATATTTATTTACTTTAGTAAAATAAAATATTTTTACTATCACGCTAAACCATTAGTTTTATCAATTTCTTCTATTCCAGATATTATATCGCTATTTTCATATATTAAAAATAAATAAAAAATATGAAAACATTTCAAATAATGGAAAGTGAATTAAATACAGTGATAGAAAGTGATACAGTGACAGAATTGGTGATTGATAATTGTACAAAGTCACCAAATACTATGTAAGTAAACAAATAAAAATTTATTTAAAACTTTTCACATACAAGCAACACTTGTTTTTTGTTTGGTTATATATATATATTATATATATGATTACCACGTGTTTTATTTTTGTGGTTGTATGTGTATACTTCATTTACGATTATTTTTTCATTTAAAATGTATTATTTTATTTATTATCCTATTCATGTTGCATTAAATAATCAGCAAGATATTGTCGCGTAGCAACGTTTCCACATACATGAAGAGAGTTGTCAAACTTCATGTCTTACGTTCCGGACGTTTTTTCCCGGTTACCCCTCCGCATCGTCCCATAAAGAACTTCGTTCAAATATCTTATAACAATAGCATATGATAACAGCAAGAGATTAACTCAAATATTTTAAAGTGCAAAGACACATGCAACGGTAAATGCGATGCTAGCAATTAGTGTGTTTAAAAGTTATAACAGTTAATGAAAAAATGTCTAAAGGAATATATTTTTTTTAGTTAATTATAATAATTTACGTAAAGCGTGATCTGTGACCAACGCAATCTATTGAAAACCGGCACCGGTACCGGTGCTTGTAATATACTCGATTGAATGAGTGTTCGATTTAGAAATACTAAAGTTTATGAAAGTGCCTTCTATTGTGCACTAGATGACGTGTAATCTATTACTATTTATTTTCAAGGTGAGCTTAGACGGCATGATCTATGGTTTAACACAATCTACTTTACTAAACTACAACACAAGTTACTAAAGTTAAGTGTACTTACAAATTCATATTCAAATATTTTTATTCAAAATAGGATGTCACATCACTTATTGAAAGTCAAAAAACTACCACCCATTCCAAAATGAATGCCTCAGGCCTGAGAAGAACGGGCGCAGCAAACTCAGCGAGCTTTTTTTTCATCAAAAAATATGTTGTACAATAAAAGTAACATTAACAAAGTAACATATTATAATTAAATTTATTATTTGATAGCCTGAGGGCGGTCGCTCCATTCCCAATCAGTGGTATCATTAAGAAAGGCATTTATGTTATAGTAACCTTTACCACACAAACGTTTTTTAACAATTCTTTTGAATAACGTAATTCTTTGTTTTGAACATTTTCTGGGATCCTGTTGTAAAAGCATATACATCGCCCCACGCCCCAAGACTTGCTAACTCGACTTAGCCATGATTCCTTAAGGCGTAGGTTATAAATAGCGCGAATAGCCCTCTTCTGCAGCACAAATATTGTATTAATATCGGCAGCGCTGCCCCACAGCAATATACCATAGGACATAAGACTATGGAAATAACTAAAGTATACTAGTCGCACCATATCTTTTGTAACCGCGTATGCTGCAGAACTAAGTCTGCTCGCCAATCCTTTCTATATGGGGCCCCATTGTAATTTGGAATCCAGAGTAATGCCAAGAAATTTAGTAGATTCCACCGGTTTTATCACCTCTCCGTTTAACAAAACACTTGCATCAACATTTTTAACATTTGGTACGGTAAATTTTATATATTTCGTTTTCTTGCTATTTAACAAAAGGTTATTAGCGCTAAACCAGTACACAATGTCAGATCGAATATCGTTCACTTCGTCTTTGAAAATCAGTGAAGTGTCGTCCGCAAACAATACTACCTTATGTTTTTTCTCTATAAGTTTAGGAAGATCATTTATATAGATAAGGAAAAGGAACGGTCCGAGAATAGACCCTTGTAGTACCTCCATACTGAGAGGAGTCCCAGGAGATCTCGTGCCATTCATGTCGACCTTCTGAATTCTATTGTTTAGATATGAAATCAGAAGATCGAGCGCAGTTCCTTTTATGCCATAATGCGTAGCTTCCTGACCAGCGTTGAATGTTGAACACAATCAAAAGCCTTAGAATTAGATAAATCACAGAAGATGCCAAGTGCATTCTGTGATTCCTCCCAGGCATCAAACATTCCCACTCAGTAATTACCCACAACAATTATCGATACTAACGCACGGACTAGTAAAAAAATAAGGACTCTGTGTCACCTTACATAACAGTGTAGCACCAAAACAAGCCGATTAACGTGTAAATACATAGCCCCACGCACACACTTACACTGCTACAGGCCGATAGGCAGCCATTATAAGAATTGTCATCTTCAGTGACGGATCAATTTGCGTCTCAATAAAATATTTTAAAAATGCCGTCGTGCATTGTGAAAAAATGTAAAAACGATACTATATAAGTATTTGTGGCCATATATGATTATTTAAGGAAGAAAAAATTGTGTAACTAGTATCCCCCGTAACCGCACACACACACTAGCATAACGGTGCTTCACTAATATCACGGCGTGGAGTCCTTCTTTTTTACTCGTCCATGTACTAACGCTATGTGGCTGACAGGAAATACATCTTATGTCTCAAGGTAATGAGCAAATTGTAGTACATAGATATAGAACCTAACGCTCAGAATTTTTGGTATTTTAGGAAAATACCTAGGAAGATTGTAGTTTGTACTTGCAAAAATAAGTTAAACGTAATGCTAATAAAAAAAAAACATTGAATTAGGCGTTAGTTTGCAGAAATCCATAATTAAGTGCAGAATCCATATTAGTGTTAATTCCGCCAATATTTGTTTTTAAAACAATTCGACACGTGTTTCGCCTCTACACGAGGCATCCTCAGGACGTATTGCCTCGCCAAAATCTGGCAGGTTTTGGCATTAACACTAAAGAAACCTTAAATCATTTGTATGGAATGCTAATGTTAAATTATCAAATAATGATATATTACTATGCAGTGAAATATAACGCTGTAGTTACTTTTAATTTTTGAGTGTTATAATAATTAACGTTTTTAACGGATCCTGCTTCGAGGGCGCTGCTGGCGATTTTTTTAACACACAACACAACAGGCTAACAGCGATTGACATACCAGTCTGCAGTAACAGCTGTCCTTCCATCTTCTAGCACAATGTCACGAAATGACCTTTCCGACCAAAGAATGAGGCAATCATATTTTTTCCTTGACTCTTCCTTTCTTTACCTTAGTTGGCCGATCCTCGAAAGGAAACACCTACTGAGCTGATTGTCCTTTGGTTTCGGGTTCGTAGCATTATACTCAGCTTTCATCACCTGTGACGATGTCAAATACAGTATTTGAGTCACCCCCGTGGAACTTATCTAACATTTGGCGACACCAGTCCACGCGAAGGTTCTGGTCGTCGGTTAAAATATGGGGAAACCATCTGGTACAAAGCTTCCTGACGCCTAAATGTTCGTGTAATATTTTTTGAACTTGACTCCTACTAATGCCTAGGCTTGCCCGTATCTGCTGATAGGTCACTCTCTTATCTTCCTCTATCATGCGTCGCACAGCACTGATGTTATCTTCAGTAGTCGCTGTTAAAGGACGTCCTTCACGCGGATCATCATTGAGATTGCTACGTCCACGGTTAAACTCGTTAAACCAATTGTAAATAGTGGCACGAGATGGGGATTCATTAGGAAATGCTAATCGCAGCCTATCATAGCTTTGTTGTTGAGTAAGCCACAACGAAAGTAATAATAAATCAATGACCGAAAATTTTCACGTGTAACAAGAACTTTAGATTTGCCACCAATTCACAAAAACAAATTACAAATGAATGCAATATACTACATTATGTTACCAAAGAGTTCTAAAATTGAAATACATAAAAAGTTTTCATTAGCAATGTTTCTAAGTGGCCAGTTCTAAGCATTTTCAGTGCTACCCACCTAGTAGGCTACGTTAGTTGCGATCGGATAGTTTGCATAACGTTATTTACGCATACACAAAAATCGAATCTTAAAACACAGTTACAATCACCCTGAAGATCCTGAGTAAATATGGCAGAAGAATGTCAGTTCCTTTCTGCAGAAGAATGAAGAAAGAAAGATGCCATCCTCCCCACTTGCTTTATAGGAGCGGAACAATTTAATCACCCATTTCACCTGTGCCGGGAATATTACTTTGGCAGACAGACCGACTGGTCTCTCAATGCGAGTTCTTTAGGGTGTACTCGTCTTACGTACCTCAACCTCAAAGTTGATCGCCCAGGGAAATGGGTTGAGACTAGAAGTTCCAATTTTCCTTCTCATTCGATATGAAGGTCCCATCTGGTCTTTAAAGAAGTCCCAGATGGTTCGGGCGTGTATAGGAATGCATTTTGACTTCCTCACATAGGGTCCTCTATGACGCTGTACGGGCCCTCCTGATTTTTTTATTGTATTCCATGTATACAAGACTTTTGTGTAAGCTGTCAAAATTTTGGTGTTATTAGCTATGTTGAATATTATGCGGGTTTACTTTCTAAGCTGCTCTAGTTTAGAATTCCGCCATGATACTTCTTGATTAAAGGCCTTTGTTTCTAGTAGTCAGCTCGCTTCTTGTATTACAGCCGACACAGCTATATCAAGACTCTCTACAAACTTGATACTCTTCGGAATTGATTCGAAGTTCCACCTTAGGGTTTCCTTGTACCCGTCTCAGATTCCTATAGGTCAGTTATTTCACAATTTTGCCCAATAGAGGCTTGTATGTCAATTATTTTACAATTTTGCCCAATAGAGGCATGTTTATTAAAACTATAAGTTACTAATGTAGCCAGCTGTTGCTTAAATCTAAGTGGTGGGTATAGGCTACCATTAGTTAATTTCGGCTTATAATTAATGAAATTATTTGTATCAAATAAAATTAAAGTTTTTCTATTGTGGAATGTCACATATACAAAGTTGTATTTAATTTAAATATTTTTCTATTTTGCTCCTGTGTCAAATCCGAGGAGTATGGGAATGTACACATCATCACAGGCAGTCAAAAGTGGCTGCTACGGAAAAAGTTATATGTTTATAGTCAGAAATGGAGTTTTCGTTACTCACACTTCACTTCAGTATAAGCCTAACAAGATTTTCCGTAGCGGAAGTTAGGTCCAAAACTTCCTGCCTTGCTCTAGTTACAAAGGTAGGTTAGAGTAAAAAAAATCCAATGTTTAGTTTGCCCACCAATAGTTTGGCCTTATGTTTTCGCGCATATTCAACCACAGACCTGATAGCATTGGTAGGGTCATTGTGCTCTCCAGGAGGATATGCCTAGCAAATAATTAATCTAGACCTAGTCCACTCTTAGATATACGCTGCTATTGAGTCGTCAGTGCATAGCTCTGTGACAGGCAAGAACTCAACATTTTTGTTAAAAATTATGTCGGCTCGAGGCCACACTCTACCTGCGTAAGATAAGGTCTTACCAGCGGCATTTAGTCCTGAGATAGTGCCATTAACCCAATAGTCTTGAATGACGGAGCGATCTGCTGTTCCTTCTCCCAGACAGCGCTCGATATATGTGGTGGCAGCTGCAGCACGGTGGACTTTGGACACTCTGTCAATATTAAGCTTCATATTCGTAAAGTAAGTTTTGATTTACACTATGTAATTGAAACGAAATGTGAAACAACCCAGAAAAAATTCTAGCTAAGTGCTCTATGTACATTATTCGGCCAGTAGGAATCCTGACGAAAAAAATAAATACTACTAACTGTTGTTTGTACATACGTCAGGTAGAGAGAAAATTTTTCCCTCCTTTTACACTTACGCCAAACAAAATAAGTGTATATCTTTTGTACGGTAAACGATACAGACACGACGATTAGACACAACTTTTTCGAAATAAAGACAATTCGATGAACACGTAGGTAATTTCAGTGCAGATATGTCAGTTTGTGAGATACGACAGTCAGCGGGGAGGGTGACGATATTATCTCACCTTGTCTGTCTTGAAATGTAAAACAATAACTTGAAAGAATTTTTACTAATTTTGGTCACCGGTCTGGTGACCAATGCATGTGTGATCTCATTTTAAAGCCATTTAAAAAAAAATATGCTAAATATTGGTTTCATAGTGTTGTGCAGTCGCAATTTTGCTATCGATGAGGTGAACATCTTAGAATACAGTAAATATGACTGCTTCAAATTAAAAAAAATATTTTACCCAATATGATGTTCGTTATTTTACCCAAAATGTTCGGAAAAGAAAAAGCTATAAAAAGATTTTTTTTAATGTGTGCAATAAGGTTGATGCCTCGCTGAGTATGAAAAAAATCTGGGCTGTGCCCTCCTGTCCTCCTCAGCGACCAGCTCGTGAGGTGTGCATGAGGATCAAATGAGACAGAAGTAACTGCAAATTGTTTATTTTCAATAAATTACTGGTTTAGATTCAAATAATTATCATTAATCAATCGCAAATAATAAAAAAGTAGTTTCACTTGTTCATTGAACTGGAATTGTTGATATTTGATATATATTGTTTGTTACTTCACAAAACTGAAAAACTTATCCACAAAATATTAACAGTTATCCAATGCTACAATAGTGCTGACACAGTAACTAATACTAAAGTGTTCACTTATAATATGTTTCCTTGGGGCTCGTCTCCGTCAGTCCAGGTCGGCGGGCAGCAGCGCCGCTCGCGCCAGGTTCCTGGCCAGCGCCAGCCGCAGCAGGTCAGCTCGGTGGCCGGTCCCCTGCAGGTGGCCGCGCCGCTCCACACTAGCCATGATGTCGTAGGTCTCCTGCGCGCTCAGCACGGGGCTTTCCGTCTCCAGGAGGGGCAGCGAGTCCAGTAGCAACGTCTCCCGGAAACTAAAATACAATAGTAGCTTATAATACTTAATCAAAATTGATTGGGAGGGCTCCGATATTCAAATTCAAATATTTTTATTAAAAATATGATTCAAAATCACTTTTTGAACGCCTTAAACTTCCACCCATTTAAAATAAGACTGCCTCAGACCTGAGAAGAACGGGCGCAAAAAAACCAGGGGGCTTTATAAAGATATGGATTTAAATGTAGTATCGTACAATAAAC
Organism: Leptidea sinapis; assembly: GCF_905404315.1. Classification (NCBI taxonomy): domain Eukaryota; kingdom Metazoa; phylum Arthropoda; class Insecta; order Lepidoptera; family Pieridae; genus Leptidea; species Leptidea sinapis. The sequence goes on from NC_066282.1 coordinate 637,513, forward strand.
ATTTATAATTAAAGAGCCTGAGGATGTCCGCTTCATTCCCAGTCTGTGGTATCATTAATGTTACAATAACCTTTTCTACACAAACATTTTTCTACATAATCATTCTTTTAAATTTCGAAAAGCAATCGTTTTGTACATTTTCTGGGATCATATTATACATCGCCGAATAAAAGACTTACTAACTCGCCTTAACCGAGTAGCAGGTATAAGAAGTTTATGTTTGTTTCTTGTGTTAACATTATGATTGTCACAGTTACTTACTTTTCACAGTCTCTTAATTTTTATTTAGAACATAGGTTATAAATAGCGCGAACGGCCATCTGCGCAGCACAAAGATGTTATTAATATCAGCAGCATATATCCATAGCAATATACCATAGGACATAATACTATGGAAATAATTAAAGTAAACAATCTTCGCCAGTAAACTGTCTATTTTTTTATATGCTGCAGAACTAAGCCTATTCGCCAATCCTTCAATATCAGCCCTATTGCAATTTGTACTGAACAAAAAAATACCACCTCTTCGTTTAATAAAATATTCGCATCTACTTTTTCAACATTCATGGCACAAGCTTCTAAAGTAACACGTTTTGTAAAGTGCTATAAGGCTATTAGTTTATTTTACCTTGAAAATAGGCATGAAGTCTTGTTATATATTTTAACTATTTGATAGAATATTTGAAAAAATAATTATTAGCTGACTGCTCATATAAAAAGTTACGGAGACATCCTTATTTATGTCCTTATTCCTATTTCACTATCTCTATTTTGTATTTAAGGATGTATATCTGTATTTGTTACTCACAAGTCCGGCGCGAGGTTGGACGTAATCAGAGAGACCAGAAGCTTGGCCGCCTTACGGTACTCTCTGTCCTTATACAGTCTGTGGAACTCGCAGTATTTACCTGCAAGTACACAACTCTGTCAAGAACATACAATAAAACAGCCACTCTTTTCAATCAAATGCTTCGGACAAATCACAAAAATACCCAATGCATCCTGTGACTCTTCCCAGGCGTCAAAGATGTGCTCAATGAGTCTAGTACCCGCATTAATTGTTGATAATCCCCTAGGGAAACCAAATTGGATTTTTGTTTAATAATTTGCAAAAATGCATATGTAGCTGCTGAAGCAAAAGTTTTTCAAAAATTTTACTAAAAACAGGCAGCATTGAAAAAGGCCTGAAATTAGCAGGGAAAAAGTACTGCCCGATTTAAACAAAGGTTATAATACCTTTGCTGTATTTCATGAGGTCAGGGAACACCACTCATTTATGCATTTGTTAAATATTATTGCTAATTCAGGTGCTATAAAGTCAAGTATGTTTTTTACAATATTAGTCGAATGGCCCCATAGGTGCTTTGTATTTTTTAGGTTAATTAATTTGAAGATTTTTAGTGCATCTTTAACATACTTAAATTTCAAATCAATGGAAGATACTGGTACGTATAATTTAACCATATCATGTGCTGCTTTTGGTGAAGAGTTTAGGTCTTTGGTAGTGATAATTGGGAGTTCGGAGAAGTATTTAAAAAATTCATTTGCAATTTTTATTTAACACATACAGGTGTTATGACAATTCGATCAAACAGTTTCATTGTTGTTTCCAAGTTGTTTTTACAACATTCCAAGTTGTTTTTACTTTATTATTACTGTTTTTAATTTAATCTGCAATGATTTCGCTTCATGACAAACTACTTAAAAGAGCTTGGAGTATTTTTTTTACATATATTTTAAATTCTTCACTATTATTGTAATGTTTCTCATAATAAAGGTCATATAAGCGTTTACGACTTTTGTGGATACCCATTGTCGCCCAATCCTTAAAACAATGTATGTTGTTTACTGTTACCGTTACTGGAGTAAAAATCCTGTCAAATTCTTCACAAAAGGAATTGAAGACAAATTAATTAGTATTTCATAATAGTAATTCTGTTTACACATATATACAAGAATTGCTCATTTAAAGGTATAACAGGTCGACCTGGCACCACAAACGGCACCCGTTTACGAGTTGACGCATGGACCGGCCATTTTTCCCTCTGCACATATTTGAGGGAAGAGACGAGTCGGCGCACGACCCCGCCGCAATCAATGCCATTTTAGGGGAGCATTGCCAGAAGCGCGTACGTTCGCCAGCAAGATTCTCAAGGCTCGACATACTCACTGGCGGATATAGGAGCCAGCGAGCAAATCAGCCGGTTTGTAAAGACTTTGAAGTGGTCCGTCGGCGACTCACCCAGCAGCAGCAGCTCGGGCGCGGCGGTCGGCTGCGCGGCGGGCGCGGCGGGCAGGCGCGCGCCCCCGCAGTAGTCGGATATAGGAGCCAGCGAGCAAATCAGCCGGTTTGTAAAGACTTTGAAGTGGTCCGTCGGCGACTCACCCAGCAGCAGCAGCTCGGGCGCGGCGGTCGGCTGCGCGGCGGGCGCGGCGGGCAGGCGCGCGCCCCCGCAGTAGTCGGATATAGGAGCCAGCGAGCAAATCAGCCGGTTTGTAAAGACTTTGAAGTGGTCCGTCGGCGACTCACCCAGCAGCAGCAGCTCGGGCGCGGCGGTCGGCTGCGCGGCGGGCGCGGCGGGCAGGCGCGCGCCCCCGCAGTAGTCGGATATAGGAGCCAGCGAGCAAATCAGCCGGTTTGTAAAGACTTTGAAGTGGTCCGTCGGCGACTCACCCAGCAGCAGCAGCTCGGGCGCGGCGGTCGGCTGCGCGGCGGGCGCGGCGGGCAGGCGCGCGCCCCCGCAGTAGTCGGATATAGGAGCCAGCGAGCAAATCAGCCGGTTTGTAAAGACTTTGAAGTGGTCCGTCGGCGACTCACCCAGCAGCAGCAGCTCGGGCGCGGCGGTCGGCTGCGCGGCGGGCGCGGCGGGCAGGCGCGCGCCCCCGCAGTAGTCGGATATAGGAGCCAGCGAGCAAATCAGCCGGTTTGTAAAGACTTTGAAGTGGTCCGTCGGCGACTCACCCAGCAGCAGCAGCTCGGGCGCGGCGGTCGGCTGCGCGGCGGGCGCGGCGGGCAGGCGCGCGCCCCCGCAGTAGTCGGATATAGGAGCCAGCGAGCAAATCAGCCGGTTTGTAAAGACTTTGAAGTGGTCCGTCGGCGACTCACCCAGCAGCAGCAGCTCGGGCGCGGCGGTCGGCTGCGCGGCGGGCGCGGCGGGCAGGCGCGCGCCCCCGCAGTAGTCGGATATAGGAGCCAGCGAGCAAATCAGCCGGTTTGTAAAGACTTTGAAGTGGTCCGTCGGCGACTCACCCAGCAGCAGCAGCTCGGGCGCGGCGGTCGGCTGCGCGGCGGGCGCGGCGGGCAGGCGCGCGCCCCCGCAGTAGTCGGATATAGGAGCCAGCGAGCAAATCAGCCGGTTTGTAAAGACTTTGAAGTGGTCCGTCGGCGACTCACCCAGCAGCAGCAGCTCGGGCGCGGCGGTCGGCTGCGCGGCGGGCGCGGCGGGCAGGCGCGCGCCCCCGCAGTAGTCGGATATAGGAGCCAGCGAGCAAATCAGCCGGTTTGTAAAGACTTTGAAGTGGTCCGTCGGCGACTCACCCAGCAGCAGCAGCTCGGGCGCGGCGGTCGGCTGCGCGGCGGGCGCGGCGGGCAGGCGCGCGCCCCCGCAGTAGTCGGATATAGGAGCCAGCGAGCAAATCAGCCGGTTTGTAAAGACTTTGAAGTGGTCCGTCGGCGACTCACCCAGCAGCAGCAGCTCGGGCGCGGCGGTCGGCTGCGCGGCGGGCGCGGCGGGCAGGCGCGCGCCCCCGCAGTAGTCGGATATAGGAGCCAGCGAGCAAATCAGCCGGTTTGTAAAGACTTTGAAGTGGTCCGTCGGCGACTCACCCAGCAGCAGCAGCTCGGGCGCGGCGGTCGGCTGCGCGGCGGGCGCGGCGGGCAGGCGCGCGCCCCCGCAGTAGTCGGCCAGCGCCCGCCGCGCCGCACGGCCGCCGCGCGCCGCGTCCCGGCCGCGCGCCGCCCACACCAGGGCCGCCGCCGTGCGCCCCGCGCTCAGGCGCCGCCGCCACATGCACGCGCTCACCGTCTGCTCTGCAACCGACAACGAAACGGGTCACTGACAGTCTCCATCCTCCCGCGATGAACCTTTCAGATGCTCCATACTCATTTCTTTTATGTGACTTGTGATGTATGTACTTAAAGGTATTATCATAATGTATGGAATTGTAGATCACACTTGACGCCACTCACAGAACGTAGTGATTGTATTCTCTTTGCTAGTCACAATTAAAACCTCGTTACGGAAGGACGTGTCTTATTTACTACTACCCGATATGCTTCAGTGGCGACGAGATAAACTAAAGTTACGTGTGCAATTTACACATAAAACAGTCTTCATAATGTCAATTGGTAAAATTAACGAGTTCAAAGTGCATAGTGATGATTGGAACTTATATGTAGAAAGATTAGAACAGTACTTTGTGGTGAATAAGATTCCGGCGGATATGCAAGTACTGACATTAATTACCGATAAATCCAAATCAAAAACGTTTTCTCAAATAGCGGAAATAATGCAAAAACATTTACAACCCAAACCCAGCCCATTAACGGAACGATACAAGTTACGTAACCGGAAACAAATGGACGGTGAGAGCATCGCAGAGTACGTATCGGTACTAAAAAAAATGTCGATCGGATGCGAGTTTGGAGAGGGTTTAGAAGATAGTTTGAGGGACCAGTTAGTGTGTGGGGTCAGGAGTGAAGCTATTCGACAACGTTTGTTCGCTGAGGAAAAGTTGGGCTTCGCAAAAGCATACACCTTCTCCATGAGCTTGGAAGCAGCGGAAAGAAATGCAGCGGTAGTAGAGGGACAAGATGTACACGGGGAAGTGACGACATCGGCGCAGTATCATGCCATGGCAGTGGGCAAGGAGTGGCGTGGCAAGTGGAGTGCGGATCGGCAGACGGCCACATACACGGGCGCCGGCGGAGCAGGGACGTCGCGAGGGGCCAGTAAGGGCACGCGGGCCTGGGGCAAACCTCCCCAAAACCATCAGCAGCGACAGGAGCAGTGCAAAGCGTGTGGACGTCTTCACAGCACGACCACGTGTAAATTCGCTAGATACGTATGTAGGGTGTGTAACCAACAGGGGCACTTGAAGAAGATGTGTACCATGGCAGCGGTACATCACACCACGATGGGCGGGCCACAGGGTGCGCACTACGGCGGCAGTCCATCGTCAATACGGTCAGACAGCGACGGCAGCGAGGAGGTAACTTGTGTAGATATTTATACCTTATCAGGAACGCAGTGTAAACCTATTTTAATAACAATTAATGTGCACGTGCTCACGAGCGCGTACCATGCAGGCGCGGCGTACGTGAGTCGGCTGCGTAGGTGGGTCTTGTACACTAAGATCTTCACCCTCAGAGATAGCATGAGCTCTTGATAATAGCATAGGACGAAGTAAAGTAACCGCGACGTTTGTTGACACGATGGTCTCCGTTACGTGCTCGTTCATCTTGAGCCGGCAGTCAATGGTGACCCCGAGGTACTTTACCGACGGGGACCACGTAATGTCCTGTCCATTTAGCTGCAACCTATGCTGGCCTGTGAGCACACTCACGTTACGTTGAAATACATGGTTATATACGTCGCATCATCTGCATACAGCGCCACAGTAGTCGTCGGTTTGAGCAGGATATCATCTGTGTATTTGGCGTACAGCAGGGGCGACAAGCAGCTTCCCTGCGGTAAGCCGGCGAACATCATTTCAGGCGATGAGATGGCATCATCTACCCTTACTCGAAACCGACGGTTTTCGAGTAAGTTGGCGACTAGCTTCACCAGGCGGGGAAGTGTCGAGGTTGCAGCTATTTTGTGAACAAGTCGAGTGTGCCAAACACGGTCGAACGCCTTCTCCATGTCCAGGAATAGGTCCTTGTTGAGAGAAGCGATGAGGGTGTGGAGTACCCTGGACAGCTGCAGCATGGTCCTGTGTTCAGCACGGAATCCAAACTGTTCTTCCCTAAGCTCGATGTGGGGTCTCACGAGAGACATCAGGAGAAATTCGAATATCTTCGATTGGGTCGCCAGAAGAGTTATGGGCCGGTAGCTTTGTGCTAGTACACCTTCCAGTCCGTAACCCGGCGTGATGGTCTTAGTAGTGCTCGCGTTGCGGTGGCGGTTAAAGTAATAACTACTGGAAGGTGGTCTGAAAGAAGCGCATCGATAAGAGTTTCCTGCGTCAGCTGGCAGTCGCACGTCACTGGGAACGAGCCTTCCGTTTGCCGGCCTTTAAGTGGCGAAGATGCGCAAGTCCTGGCCGCTGATCTGGAGCTCAACACCGAGGGCTTGTAGCCTATTCAGATTCACAATCGGGAGCGGTTGGTGAAGCAACCCCCTTCTAACGAGCACGACCAGTCCCCTGTACGGGCCGCGCTCGCTTACTTCATCCTTGCGGCAAGTGATGAAGCCTGAGACCCGAAGTGTGTTTGCCCTCGCCAGCAATGTTTCGCTGATGAGGGCGATGTCTTTGTTCTGGTCTCGAAGGATTACATACCTACTTAGAAAAACAAAACTGAGCTATTTTTATAAGATGACCTTATACTAGGTAGATACAGCAAACGATAAGAAGTCAACCCTAATGTCGTCAGAAGAGGTAAATAAGAGTCAGGCGATAGAAAGAGAGGCAAGTTCTAGGTGAATAAAAGGTTAGTAGCGCTGTGCGATCTGAATTACACCTTGTTGCATGACCGCAAGAGTACCAATTTCTTTAATTGATTTTGCGGAGTGAGACTTCCCGAAAATCGTGTAACAACCCAAACAAGGGACAGACCGATATAAGAAGTGTTGTTGACCCTACTAGTTGCGTAGTACGTTATAAAATATTCACGACCATTTATTTTTATATCCGATTAAATTAAAGTAAGTCTTATGTTCTATTCTATTTTATAATTTGATCTTCTAGTACTGTACCTGTGAAAACTAAATAAAAATTCCTTCAGTTATTTTTTAAACGTTTGATAACAAACAAGAAAAATACAAATAGTTTCTTGTTTAGTATTCTGTAACCGAAGGTTAACTAACGAGAAACTTACTAATACCGACCGTTGGCTATATCACTTAAACAACAAGATAGCAGAGCTGGAATGTTGTCAGAATGTGTATTAATTAGAGGTGTTCGTTATATTAGATAGCTGATAAAATAATCTAATATATATTTATAATCATATCACTTATTATAATCACTTATTATATATTAAAGCTAGCAAGCGTTATTTAATATTTATGTGAAACGCGATTTTTGTCACCTGCCAAATTATGCTCTAAGAGTACTACATAAGAACTAAATTCAAATGAAAGTCGTTTATAATTCATGCGATACACTTATTTTGTCACCTGCCAAATTATGCTCTAAGAGGACTGCATAAAGTTTATATTCAAATAAAAGTCCAGTTGAAATTGGAAATATATTAGGCAATTAATATATTTTGTTTGGCTGTCCAACTCGTTAGATTATTTTGTTTGTTTGAGTAAATATTAAATCAGATCGGATATAACGCGCTTGCGGTTCACTTGACTTCGTATGACGTAATTAATTAGTATTGAATATTGACTATCGTGCGTTTGTGAATGATTTTGAATTGATTGATTTGAATTAAAAAAGAAGTTTAAAAGTGTTATAAAAGTTGTACCTATATTTAGTTTGGCATAAATAAAATAATAGATAATTATATCTTATCATAAATCATAATTTCAGTCAGACAGTCCTAAGCATGTTTAAAAAGTACGAAGGAAAGTTCAATTTTTTATTAAGTACATAATTAGTAACCACTTTTAAAAGCTCACACAACAATAATGTATAGAATAATATTTAACAGCGCACGTTACATCAACATTATGTAACGAATAGCAACGATAATCAAACGCGTCATAAGTCATAACAAAGTGAACTAATATATTATAGCGTGGAGATCGCAATTTCAATATATAGCCGTTGCGAACATCTCTAGTATTAATTATTATCACTATAACAATAAATATTGCGGATTACAAAATGGTCTCGACCTCAATGCAACTTATTATTTTGAAGTTTAAAAAGATGATTCTTTATTGAAATTATTCAGTTTACACAAATAATGTTGCTTTAAACTACGCATATCCTCTATGCACTATGAATGCAAAACAACGATATATTTAATTCGATAAACCTACATACTTAAAAATAAATCAAACTCTTTTAATTCTATTCTTTCTTGAGATGACGTCGCCAGACCTTAGCACACGCTTTAAGTCGCGAAATTGATACAACGATGAAATGTACCCCACGCCCCACTCTCCTTTAAAATTTAAGTTATTTTTAAATAATTACCGCAAGTTCACAACTCACCAACTCCAACCAGTCCATACTTCTTAGCCTCGGCAACCACCCGCATGGCTTTTGCCTCACTGTCAATGGGAATTCTTTCCAACAACAACTCTGCCCTGTTCAGCCCTTCGGCAGCGCAGGTGGCCAGGTAAGACAGTCCCGCGCACCACAGAGACCTGTGCTCCATCAGCAGCGAGCCGTACTCGAGGATCAGACTGTTCCGGAGACGTAATGTCACACTGCACGCAACAAAAAAGTTTTAAGAGGTAAACTTTGTAAATAATGTCAGTCTCTGAAAGAAAAATAAATATTATGACTGTTCATTGTCAGTACATTAATGAAAATTTAATATACGTTCACAAAAATCGTCACCTTTTTGCTCTTAATAGTGATTTTCATTATGATAACACTAGAAATAAGGGATTGCTTGTAACTAATTCTAGTAGGCTTCATAAGATACATAATAGCTTTAAGGGTAAATGTATATACTTCTACAATAAAGTCCCAGCCACTGTTCAGGCATTAACTATATAAATAAAAGCGAAATACCACTCACTCACTCACTCACTCACTCACTCACTGACTAATCACGAAATCTCAGAAACTACAAAGCCTACAAACTTGGAATTTAAAGGGACGTAGGTGTCGGCTAAGAAACGGATTTGAGACAATCCTCCCCTAAGGGGGTGAAATGGGGGTTGGAAGGTTATATGAAAGTCCTATGTTTTTGAAGTTAGCGATGTAAAAATCGTAATTTAGGTTACTCGCTATAAATAATAAAAGGTCGAGTAATAGGGGATGAAATTTTGTATGGGAAAGTTTTAAGGAACAGGAGGTGATATGGCAAGCCCTGAAAGATCTAGGAGTTATGAGCAAAAATGCTAAAGTACTCTGAAATATTTACATAGATAGCAGAGCAAAAATAAGACTGGAGAAAAAGGGTAAGAAAATAAAATTTAAATGAGAAGTATGGCAAGAGATCCCATTTAACTCAAACCCTTTGTGGCAGTACAGTAGGGAATCTTCTGCCAGATGATTTGGAAAAAAAAGTGGATTGGTATTCAAATCAAAGCAGGCTTAGCCATAAACACAAAAATAACGAAAGCCATGACTAATGGAAACAAAGAACCTATTTGTATGAATAGCAGCCTAATAAAATATATGGATGAATACCTTTATCTTGTTCAAATTATCCCTCTAAAAGACTCAACAAAATGCAGGGAAACAATACTGCAGGTCTGATGGACATTATGAACAACAGAGAAAAATGATTTGATGCCTATTTATTGTTTATCCTAACATACGGTTGATAAGCCTGGCAAAACTTGGTGAAAAGTATGATGGGGAACAAGTCAGAACACTACAGTGGAAATTGACAGGGCAGGATTGTATATCAATCAGGGGTACTAATACGGGTAGGAACACAAGATAGATTGATAAAATTAAGGCCACAGCAGGTACAGTACATGGTCAAGATTGGCTGGTGATATGGAATGCTCACAGTTGGAGGCCTTTGTTCATATTTTATAAGTAAACTGTAAAAGGTGCAAGTATATTTTAGTACAGAATCATATATGTGTTGAAATAAATATGAAAAATGAGTTAATCAAGCATCGGCTTTTATCATTTCTATCTCAACCAAAAGAAATGGTTTTTAAACTCACTCTGTCTGATGTTTGTCCAAGATCTGTAGTTTGCCACAATGGTATAGCATGTCTGTAAGGTGGGTAGCGAACCAGCCATTGTCTGACATTTGCTGAATTTCATGTATCACCTAAAAAAAGGCAAACAGTAGGAATTAATTTAAAAATAAAATAAATAGGCAGAAGTAGTGTAATTGTATATACAAATTGATGTATGTACCTGATGCAGATCACCTTCGAGCAAGGCCTGTATGATGTCATCGAGATGAGTGCGAGTGTGGGTGGCCAGCCCCGCGCAAGCCGCCCCGGCCGCCGCCATGTCGCGGCGCTTGGCCCACGGCATCGTGAACAGCACCCAGCCTCCCAGCAGGTCAAACCATGATGAGTACTTTATGCGAATTGACTCAAATGCTGAGTAGTCACCAATAATTATCTGAAAGTATTGGTCAAAAATCTTTTTTACACCAATACAACATGACCAGATTCAGGGAGTTCACATCCATTCAAATTGTATTGTTGCTTGTATAAAAGCATCCCAGGTTGACATAGACAACCAAGTATATTATAATATGTATGGTAGTGAAGGATTTCATTTTACCAGTAAAGATTGATTCACAACAGTTGGTTTTTTAGCTTCTGAAACATGTGATGATCTTAGAAAGACTAGAAAAGTACATAAAAAAAGACTTACACCAATATACTTATTTGTGGCAAGAGTGAAAGCTAATAAACCAGGGAGAGGCGACATTAAAAGGAAGTAGGGTGGGAAATTTTAGGAGTATCATATCATGCATTTTTTTGTATACAACTTTTAATGTTATCTGTGAGTAAAGCCATATTAATGAATTTACTCACGTTTTCGTCAGTGTCAGTGAGTAAAGCCATATTAATAGATAATAATAATGACTCATGAAAGTTTTAAATTTAACTTTTAAGGTTGTTTAGAAAAGAAAGCATTAGAGGTCAACTAAAGAATATACAGTCCATATTTCCCTCATCTTGGTCACAGTCACAAAGATTAAACCTATGTTTAGCAAGAAATACTGGAGAACAGGCATGATTAAGAGGTAGTGAGCATATTGTTAGCGACAATTATAGGTAGTTTAGTTAGTAATAGAATATAAATTAGAATGATTCCAAATTTTTTGTATAAACAGAAAGTATTAAGACTACAATAACATAAGGATAGCTAACATTCATCTCTTGATGAAAATCTCACATTAGTTTCTAACTCATAGAATCTTTTCAAAATGTGAATCTCAATATCCATTAAAATTGTTATACAACACAATGTACTAGTAGTCATTAAATATTCAATGTCTTCAATACTAAATATTATGCAGGATAGAAATTAATGTGGTGGTAAGTTTGAGAACAGATACCTTCATGATCAGCTCAAGCTGTGGTAGCTGTATGGCCCCGCTGGCCAGCCTGGATCTACACTCGGCTTGCCAGTGCTTCCATGTGAGTGTAAACTCTCCCGTTGAAATACCTCCATACACCTACACATATCAGTTATGACATTGCACTATTACTACATTTTATTTTATTTTAAAAGAATAATGACAGGACACACAACTTTCACCAATGGTAATTGATTCAAATTTTAGATTGTCATCAAAATTGCACTTGTCACACACAAAATATAAAGTCTCATTAGTGCAATAATTACACTAATCATAACTATGGAGAGGTTATATTTTTGTTAAATTATGTATATATATATATATAATATATATATATATATATATATATATATATATATATCACATTATTATATATATCACATTGTTTTAATCACATTATTTATTTGTAGAAGCAACATCTTTCTTGAGTTGACTCGTACTTCATCTTATACAAAATGACTACATCACACACTGATCATAGAAACCAAGACATTATCAGAACTTACACTATAGACTGGCATCATTCGCAGAGAGTTGTCTACCAACTTGAACTCGTTAGCATCAGCTGAAGAGTGTAATTTTAGCAGTGCTCTTGCCACATCTATCCTTCCCTGAACAATCATCCCTGTGATAGCATCCCAGTAGTTAGGATTGTCTTCAGAACCTCGTTCACAGGCCTCCAACAACTTTGCAGCTGTCTGCTCATGCCGTGGAAAGTGGAACCTGATCCATTCTAACAAAAACGGAAGTACAACCTCACCGGGTATCACATTAATGTATAGAACCTCACACAAGTGCCAAATACATTCTATTGAATAGAAAATGGTTATGTATGACAGATAATTATGTTTCTCTAAACCATCTGTTTCTTTTTCAGCGGCATCTTGGAGACTCTCAACACAAACTCTGATAATTGAACGATATTGCCGAGAAAGTTTCAGGTATTCCACAGCATTATCAGTCGTATTAGCCGTCTGTGCAAGTTTTTGTAGCGACAGAAACGTGCCATTGATCTCATTTACAAACTTCCGCAAAATATTCGTGAACAGCAACACATCTTGTCTGATATCTAATATTATATTTTCACATGTTTCGGCAGTTTGCCTTATTTTCTTACTGCGTGGGTAGATACAAAATTTGTTACCTCGTCTCCACGAACAAGCAATATTATTTTTTTCGAAACATTTATCAGACAATACCTAAAAACATAATAATTTGTTATTTTAAGGGTAACGTATAAAATAACCTTAACCTAACTAAAAACAAATAAACTTACAAATGTTTTAACACGATCACTAATCTTGTTAGTTTGAAATGAGGTATTCATGTTTTCTCAGAAGTATTTCAAAGGGAACATTTAAGTTTCACGTTGAACGGCTTTTTAATTATACTATCTACATAAAATTAAGGTTTGTGTTTTGTATTTTTGGTAATTTGTAATTTACAAATTGTAAACACTTTCGTAAAAAAAATTAATAGCTGATGCCGTTTTTTTTTTGTGATTTTATGACCCAGTAACTAAGACCTTTATGTCAGGTCTTTTTTTATTATCTAAATATGTATACTTTTTATTTCACAGTTCACTTAACACTTCACTTTATTTTATATTGTTAGAATTGTATTCTTAATATATTTATATTATGGTTTATAAATTCTTTTGTCTCTTAATAACTCATCAAGTGGAGGCGGGCGGGATGAAGAATCACATAAAATTTTGGAGTCACTGATTTCACTAGCCAGCACAAGTCTGTCAATCAGAAATGTTTATAAGTCGAAAATAAGGTGGTCCATAGTTCCTTCATTTGAATTGCAATGTTGGCAAATTTTATTCTCAACAATACCCAATCTTGCAAGGTGTGACGGTGCAGCATTATGGCCAAAACGCAATCTATTTATCGTGGTAATAAAATCTCTGTTGCAATCCTTCAATTGATTGTACCAGGGTCTGACAGGTATGTTTTCTTGTATGCGGCCATACCATTTTCCTTTATTTTCTTGGTATTTCTTCCCCATGTCTAACCATAACTTTTGAATATCTTGGTCAATATATTGGAGACAATCAGTTATACCTTTATGTGATGGCAACCATAGGAAGGCCACTTGAATATGCTCAAGGTGGTATTTATATATTATTTCTTTTATAAAAGGAGGATATAGTTAGATTTAAAATTAACTGTACAATTAGTTAAAGAATCTGTTACTATTCTTAAGCAGTTCTTAAAGTTGTGAATTTCGCGTATTCTTATTAATGCCTGATAAACTGCATATGATTCTGCTGTAAAAATTGAGCATAGTTGGTGTAGAACAAAATTTGGTTTGTGGATAGTATAGAGCAGAATGTACATAGTCACTCCCTTTACTTCCATCAGTATACATAACATAGTATGTTTTATTATTACTTAAAAATTGTAGCATATCTAAATTGTTGTTTATTGTGTTTTTATTGTGTTACAATACGGCTTTCGCCATGGTCGATCGGCAGGTGATCTTCTGGTATACCTAACACATAGATGGGCGGCGGCTATTGAAAGCAAAGGGGAAGGCCTGGCAGTAAGCCTGCATATAGCGAAGTCCTTTGATCGTGTATGGCACAAGGCGCTCCTCTCAAAACTTCCATCATTTGGGCTTCCCGAGAGCTTATGCAAGTGGACCTCCAGCTTCTTCACTCAGCATACAAGTCGTTGTCGACGGTTTTGCTCGAATCCCAAGCCCGTGAACGTTGGAGTTGGAGGCTGTGTGCTATCTCCCACGCTGTTTCTTCTGCATATCAATGATATGTTGGACACCTCCAACATACATTGCTATGTAGACGACAGCACTGCAGATGCCGTATACACGGGCCATGCAGGTCTCTCTCGGGAAAACGTCGACCAGTGCCGGGAGAAACTTCTGTCGTCGATCGAGTCCTCTCTCGAGAAGGTCGCGGGATGGGGTAAATTGAACCTTGTCCAATTCAACCCCCAGAAGACTCAAGTTTAACAGTAGAAAGTAAAGTAACACAAAATTGATTATATGAATTTAATGGATCATTTGGATCCACTACAAATTTTCTAACTAACTGGTTAATATTTTCTTTGTACATAGGCCAATCTACCAATTTTGGATTGAAATGATTAGGAATGATTTGAGATGACTTTGGTAAATGACTAATATAATCAAATGTATATTCTGTTACAGTGGGAAGATGATATCCACCTAAAGGGGAATCACAGACCTTCCATTCACAAGATAAAAGTAATGAAGAGGATACCATTGTCAAATCAAGACTATTCGGCCGCCAACTGTTTGAGCCAACTGCAGTGGGACTTCCATCATTCAAAAGTGCCAAGTCATTCTCCTCCATGACATCTAAGATATCTCTACCACGATTGTCTGTGCTTCCACAACCCCAAAGAGTATTATGTGCATTAAAATCACCAGCTATTATCATTGGACCAGGAATGGACTTTATTAAATTATTCAACTTTGATTTTGTAAAACTAGGAGTGCAATGTGGAGGACTATAGAAGCTTACTATTGATATTAATTTGTGGTTAATTTGTATTTGTATAACAATATTTTGTATTGAATCATCATATGAAGTTATAACATTTTGAAAATGAATACTATTATGAACTATAACAGCCACACCATTATGAGCATTACCACAGCCATTTCTCACAATGGTATAGCCTTTTATACTAAGTTTCATAGAAGGTTCTAACCAGGTCTCTGAAATTAAAGCTATGTGAATTTGTTTCACTAAGAAATTTCTTGAAAACATTTTTATAATGCATAAATGCATTAATGCTTTGAGCATTCCACTGCATAATATTTAGGGTGTTGAAATTGAATTTGAAATGAAAAAAAAAAGTTTTTCAGTAAATTCGTAGTCAATAAAAAAAATACTTTGAGTCAGATGTGTTAGGTGTTATTGTTTTTTAATGTTGCATGTAAAATATCTGTAATATTTTGACTGTTAATTGCCATATTTTCTGTTTTATTTAATGATATTATTCTGATTAACGATTCTGTTATCAAATTAATTACTTTCTTGTCTGAAAGTAATTTAGAGATATCTAGTGGATTTTTATTTAAGCTGGGGAAATTACTTTCATTAAATAAAGATGAGTAAGTTCTTGAAATAAATTTGTTTTTATTTTCTGTGGTTTTTTGTTGTTTTACGGGGCATTTGCCCGAAATAGCAATATGGTCCCCTTTGCAGTGAACACATACTGCTTTTTCTACACTGATGGTGCAAGTTTTGAAAGAATGTCCATCACCACAAACTGAACACCTTTCAGCATTTTTACAAAATTTGGCAAGATGTCCATAACTTAAACATCGGTAACACTGCTTCACAGGAGGTACATATGGCAATACTGGCAATCTCCACATCTTCAGATAGACATAGTCTGGAAGAGAAGTGGAGCTTGCAAATGTGATTGCAACTGTCTGAGTAGGCTGCAATGAAAATGTATTGTTAAATCTCTCACGCTTCATTATGCGTCTTACACTAATAATTTTTTTTGTGCTTAATGCTAGCGCTTTAAAAATATTTTTGTTAGACATATCAATTGGTACAGAGGTTATCACTCCAGTCAATTCAGTGGATGAAGCTGGGATTGATGCGATAATGTCTTGTTCTTTTAAGAATGAAGAGTTATCTAAAAATGCATTAGCTAAGCTGGCTTTATCAAAGATTACACCGATTTTAAATTTGTTGATTTTTTTTAAATATTTAATTCCCTTCACAAAACGTTGGAAACAACTGCTCAGGCTTAGCATATCGCGTGTTCCGATAGGTTTTTTTCCTCTTTACTTTGGATGAATACGATAAATTCATAACCTGCCGCGCTATCTTCTAAATATCTTCTATTATAATCAGTCACCATGTATGGTTTATATTTGGATGCTTCATTTTCTATTTCATTATCCTCTTCACTAGAAGAGAACAAAGGTTTCACCTTTTTCTTTCGCTTAGACATGGCGCGAAAGTTAGCGCCAAAACTTAAAAAAACTTACGAAATACCTAGCCTATTACTATTAAATGTCTTAAAAATTGAAAGAATAGTCAGAACTATAAAAATATCTCACGCTTCGAAGCTTCCCGCGCCATATCTGAAGGATTTTTTTTTTTTTTTCTTCTTTTGGCAATAGCGTTTACTTTTTGCCAATAACGTAAATTAAAAGATTGGGAAACTAAGTTAAAAAAGGATACGGAACACGGGAAAGGATCAGATAAGTAGAAAGAGGATTGAAACGGATATTAAAAATTTCATAAATATACATATATACTTGCTACTTACACAACATTACAAATATTTAAACTTTAATATGATTCTGAAGAATGAAAGATGACAATATTTTATAAAATTTACATGGATACATAATTAGACAGGATATACATGTAGGAAAAGGAACATTAAGAGATATTAGATCATTCAGGAATGAGGAGCGGTCGTATAGAGAACATGAAAAGAAAATGTGATCTAGATCACATTTATCGGATTCACATTCACACATGTCAGTAGATACAATGCCTAATATATTAAGATGAACAGGAGTGCAAACATGACCCAAACGCATTCTTATGATAGAAGAACATACTAACTTATTGCATTTGGCACGGAAAAACCATGGTTTAAATGAAATAAGTGGCTGAAGGTTAAAATATTTCCTGCCTTTTGATTGACCAGTTTCAGTCCAAAGCCTATTCCAACAATCCTGAAGGTGAACTATAGGAAGAGCACCTAGATCCTGGCAAAAAACTTTATAAGGGAAAATGCCGCCATCGACCACGGCTTCATTAGCTAGTTGGTCTGCTTTTATATTACCAGGAATGTCGCTATGGCTGGGGATCCATACAAACAACACAGAAAGACCAAAGTGATTGCATTTATTTAATAGATTTCTTAATTCTATGACAACAGAAGAAATGTTTTTTGATTTAAATGGGAACCTATTGAGAGACTGTAAGGCACTTTTTGAATCAGAGAAAATTATTGTTTTTGGAAGTTTAAATAGAATAATATATTCAATAGCCTTAAAAATACCATAACATTCCCCAGTAAACACCGATGTTTCCGGAGGTAGTTTAATTTTCTGTGATATTTTAAATTGAGCGTGATAGACACCTACACCAACGGGATCCGAGGAGGAATGTTTAGACGCGTCTGTGTAAATATGATGGTAATCAACCCAAACAGTATTTTTAAGAAGATTAAACGAAAAATTTGTACTAATATCGTGCTTATTTAAATCTGAGTTAAAATTAATTTCTGGAAGCAACATTAATGCTTCAAAGCTAGTACTGAAAAGAGGATAATTAATGGATCGATGAATAGGAGCTTTTATGTTGATAAATTTCTTAAAACTATTGATTAGACAAGGTGGTTTTTTATTTGACCAATATGCAGATGAATCTATATAATGAGAAAGTTTCTGAAGTTTGTTATAAAGAGAGTGGTTAGGAAACTGAAAAGATCGGAATATAAATTTGTCTGCTAAATATTGACGACGTAGATGTAGTGGAGGATCACCACATTCTACTTGAAGAGCATTGATAGGACTTGACCGCATAGCACCAGAAACTACTCGTAAAGCTTTGGACTGTATGAGATCTAGTTTTTTAAATGCCTTAACACTACCAGGCTCCAGCAAGAATGTACCATAATCTAATATACTTCTTATAAGAGTATTATATAACAATTTCATGCAAAAAGGGTGCGCACCCCACCAAACACCTGTCAGACATCTTAAAATATTAAGAGTACGCTCACATTTAGCATTTAGGTAATCACAATGTGGGATACCAGTTAGTTTCGAATCTAAGACAATTCCCAAAAACTTAACATTATCTTTAACTGGAATCTGATAACCCTCATAAAATATAGAAATAGGAGGAGGAGTTCTTGATCTCGTGAATAAAACTATTGTACTTTTTTCAGGTGATAGATCAAGGCCATTTAAGTCCAACCAAGTTTTTAAATTTATCAGCGGTTGTGTTATAGAAGAACTAGCTTTTTCAATAGAAATATCACGACAGTAAATTAATAGATCATCAGCATACTGAAGAACATTTACACAATTAAGTGATGATTTTAAATCGTGTGTATAAATATTATACAATATTGTGCTAAGTACTGATCCCTGGGGGAGGCCCTTTGAAACAAGTCGAGTAATTGACTTCCTGTCATCTAGTTTCAGGATTATGTATCTTTCGGAAAGCATGTTTATGATAAAATTTGTTAATAGCAGAGGTATATTAAGTTGTAAAAGCTTACTCTTTAAAATACTTATTACGACATTATCATAGGCACAATTTATATCTAAGAACGCAGCTATTACTGATTTATAATTTGAAAATGATAATTGAATATCAGAAATGAATATACTTAAGCTATCAATAGTACTTTTCCCACGTCTGAAATCGAATTGGGATTCACATAATAGACCGTTATGCTCAACAAACCATTCTAAACGATTTTTTATAAGATGTTCTGTAATTTTCATCAAAACAGAAGAAAGTGCGATTGGGCGATAGGTAGAATGGTCTGCAGAACACCTATTAGGTTTCAGTACGGGAATTATTTCTTGACGTTTCCACGTGGAGGGGATGTTACCAGATGTCACTATGGAATTTATAAGAGATAAATAATAAAATAAAGCATCATCATCTAAATGAGAGATAAAGGAATACGGAATACCGTCCAGTCCAGGAGCAGAATCCTTAACATGAGACAATACACCTTTTAGTTCAGTGAGAGAAAATATACTGTTTAAAGCAAAACAGTTATCATTATTTATATTTATTACAGGGTAACCAATTCTTAAGTCTTCAGGAACGAAAGGTGGAGCCAATTTATCTAAAAAGCTATTAACTAAATGAAAAGGGATTGATTTTGGAGATGAATCTTTGTAAGCAGATCTAAACCTTCTTATATTTTGCCATACAAGAGATGGTTTGACATCAGGTGATATTGAATAGCAGAAATTTTTCCAGCCATCAAATTTCTTTTTCTTTAGAAATTTTGAAGTTTCTGACATACTCTTTGTAAGAATTTCAAAATTCTCATCAGTGGAGCATTGACAGTATGTAATTTCAGCATATTTTCTTCTCTTTACTGCCTCAGTACATTCGTTATCCCTAACTCTAGGAGAAGGAATAAAACCCAAAGAGCTATTTTTACTTGGAAATATCTCATTGGCAACCTCAATAAAGATTCTTGCTAAAGAATCTGCACACTGAGATTCTGTACCTGGATTAATTTTTGGAAGTGTAATAATTTTGTTTTTTATTAGATCTTTATATAAATCCCAATCAACATCATTAAGCTTATATTTTAAACGAGGAGAATAAGTTTTATGTAATACTTTATTGTTATTATTGCAGGTTGGAAATGATAATAATAGTGGGAAGTGATCACTACCAAAAGTAGATCGTAATGGATCCCAGGACAAAGAAGAAGCAAGATTAGGTGTAGTGACTGTTAAATCTGGAGCACTTGGGCCCTCGTCAGGATGAGAACGTCGTGTAGGATGACCATCATTTAATATACACAAATTCACTGAATCAAATATATCTATTAATGTGTTACCATAACTATTAGAAGATAAGTAACCCCAGGATTCATGGCGACAGTTAAAATCACCAAGGATCATAAAAGGCTTCGGAAGAATGGAAATAATATCTTTGATTTCATTTAAGATTGCAGAAGAAGGATGAGGTATATAAATAGATACATAACAGATATTTTCAACTAAAGCAGCAATAATAGAAAAATCATTACTGTGAGAAGGAATAGAGAAGAGAGAAAAGGAAAGAGGGTGTTTCACAAGCATGACTACTCCGCCATGCCCATCCACACGATCTTCTCTGAGACATGAATAACCTCGAATCTTAAATAAAGATCCTGGTTTCAACCATGTCTCTTGAAGAGCACAGATATAAGGTTTATATTTATTTAATAAATAAATAAGATCACTTTTTTTAGGAGTGATGCTTTGACAATTCCATTGAAGAACTATGTCCATTATTTGGTTTATAAATTTGAGTAATTGCAGAAACTAATAAGGCAGCGTTGGACGGTGAAAATTCATTCGATTGACTAAGAGATTTTATAAGAGAAATAATTAAATCAATTACTGAGGATTCCAAAGGATTTTCATTTACTTTGTTAATTAATGCACATCCATTAGAAGGTTGGGGAATATTAAAATCCCTTAAAATTTCTTGGTGAGCAGATTTGTCATATCCTTTGCTAAGTGTAGGTGGAGGCTTTGGTTTAACAAAAACAGTTTTTTTATATGAAGTATTGTTTATAGCTTTATGTGTTGAATGTTGATGCTGGGTTGGAAAAGTATTAGGAGTGATGTTAGGTGATGAGAGTAATGTATCTGCATATGAAATTCGAGAGACAGTTGGATGTATCTTTGAAGCTTCTGAATAGGAAATACAGTTTTTAGCCATTGATTCCTTTATAGCTCTTTGTCTTTCATATTCTAAACATTTTTTATCAGTTGCAATATGGGAACCTTTACATAAACAACAAGATATAAAATCATCTTGAACAGAGCAGTTATCACCACTATGTCCTTGACCACATCTAAAACATCTTGGTTTAGATCTGCATTGAGATTTCACATGACCAAACCGACAACAATTGTAGCATTGAATAGTAGGATATATATACAAGTCTACAGTAAGAGAAGTGTAGCACATATATACTCGTTTAGGCAAAAACTGTCCATCAAAAGTAAATACCACAGACTCAGTACATTTAAGATGGTTTTGTCCATCCATCATCATCTTTCGTTTTATTCTCCTAATTTTTATGATTGGGCCACAGCCAATAGGAACAGAAACATTATCTTTTATTTCCTCTTCAGACCACTCAGCTGGTACTCCTCTGACTATTCCTATTCTACTCACAGAAAATGATGGAATAAAAGCCTTATATTTTTCAGTTTCTAAATTTTTGTTTTCAACAAAGTCATTTGCATCTTGGTACTTAGAAAAAGAAATAGATAACCTATTCCGGCCTATCCTTTTTAAACTTCCATTCACAATATTTTTAATAGAATTTCTTTTGAGAAAACGACCAAATGTAACTGGATGTAAAGTAACATTATCATCGGGAGATGAATACTGTTTCTGAATGTGTACAACAAAAGGAGCAGCATCTAATGAGTTATATAACAGCCTTGCAACAGGGGGCTGTGGCTGTTGTGGAGTGTCTGTGTTATTTTTTTGTATGGTCTCTACTACTATAGAAGAATTATTGCAGGAATCGACTTTGGAAAGAATTTGTTTATCACTAATGTCTACACATTTGCAATCACTTTCCTTAATATCCTTCTTATCACCACGGTGTTTTCGTCGTCTTTTATTACAGTGTCTGCATATTCTGGGTCGAGCTGACACTCTTTTACGGCCACTAGATGTCTGAGAAACAGAACCATCTGTATCCATCGTGCTACCTTCGTCATTATGAGAAATTGTCACTACATGACCTATATCAGGGGCTGTCCCCCCAGGATCATCCGGGGGGTCCATCATGTCATAGAAAAGTGAAGAAAAGAAGACTTACCAATATTATGAAATTTACACAAATTAACACTTTAATAAAAACTAACTACTAAAATATATACAAACTACAACTTATCTGATCAAAATATCTAAATATTTACATGAAATTTAAAAATAAAATGAAAAATTATCAAAATTACGTGCGACCGATCTTAAGTTTCCCGCCCTTTTCACACTTCTTCTCTGAAGGAATTGAATTTACAACAATGTTAAATGTCAAAATATTATTTTTTTAATGCCATGAGATGCCAGCAGGCATTGGATAACTCCTGAAAGCCACAAATGTCACGTTACCATCTCAATTTTTTTTTCTTACATACAAAGTAAAATAAAGTAAATGGTTACTATTTCCGTGCGTTAATTAGATTTGAATATATGATTTTTTAATTAATATAATTCAACATTGAAGTAGTTTGAATCAATGTTGAAAAATGAACAGATTATTTGGAATAAAAATATTTAGCTGACCGGATGTTGTGTAAGTTGTTGGCAGACATGTTGATTTGTCATGATTGTGATTGAGCTGATTACGAGTTTTGTCAATTCGTGAAGTGTTTTGTTTAGAATAGATTTTGTACAAAATTGTTTAGTTATAATCAAGTGATAACGTGCTGTGTACCGTGATAATAGTATAATGTTTGATATGTATTTACATTTTTAAGATTGATAAGAAGAAACTTTTTTATTACTTCGTAGCAAGTAATTTGGTGAGTAGTAAATGATCCGTTTTACCTTTTTCTTTTTTCTGTTGTTAGATGTAACATATCTTCAAGATATATAGAAAACTCTAAAGCTTGTACTACTATTCATATTTAGGGGCTCTTAAAGTGGTTCTTCCTTTCATAATGAGTAAACATGTGAGGAAACAAAAAATTAGGACGTGATAGTACATTTAGTGGTTGTCGGGTTATTCATGAACTCGACCGTGTAACGTGACGTCAATTGTGTACGAGGTGAAAAATCTTTGAATTTATGCATCGTGATGATAAAATGATAAAAGTTTTATCTTCATGATAAGAATTATAATTTATTGACTTCTCATCCTGAGAACATTCTTGTAAAATATTATTCATTGATAATTTCATTGCTGAATTTATTTAGTCTTTAAATCATTTTTCTTTATTAATGCAACTCGGCTGTGACAAAATAAAGAGTACATCTTGGTTTCGGAGGTGCTGAGACAGGTATGCCATTATTTGAAATTCAATTTATTTAATAATCATAATTTGCTGTCTTATCTGACACTGTTTAGACAAACAATCTTAAACTCACACTCAATTGTAATGCATAATAAAATTGAATATCTGGTAAGGATGCTTGGTATTATCTAATAATAATACTAAATATTATTTGAAGTTTGACAAAAAACCAATATCATCAAAGATTCAAGACTAGACTATAGTGACTCATTACTTCATCACTAATATTAAAAAAGATAATTTTTTTCTTATATCTAAATATCATGTCAATATTTATTGAAAGTCGAAAACTACCACCCATTAGAAAAAGTATGCCTCTGACCTGAGAAGAATGAGTGCCAAACACATCTTAATTTTCATTGATATAAAAATATAATATATGAAATAATATAAAAGAAGCTATAAACTTCTTTTTTTAAAATAATAATAAATTCTTTATTGCCATAAAAATCATTACAAATATAAAATAAACAATTAGGATACGCAATGAAACAAAAGGCAAAAGGAAAAGGCTCAGCTCCACCTGACATGGAATCATGGATTTATGTTTCCATGCAGCACTGTTTTTCAGCCATCCCCTCCTCCCTGAGGTGTTGAGCGGGAGTGGATGTATTGTGGGTCCCCGATTACCTACTTGAGCTATCTTTTTTATAAAATGTAATATTAGAAAGAAAAAAAATATTCTGATAAATAAAAGTATGGTTACAATGTAATATCTTACAATAAAATTTATTATTTAATATTCTGAGGGTGGTCACTCCATTCCTAATCTGTGGTATGATTAAGAAAATTATAATAAAATAAAAAAAATAGATAAATATAATAAATAAGAAAAATCAAATATAGATAAAATCTTATAAATAGTAACCTTTACCACACAAACATTTTTTAACAATTGTTTTGAATTTCATAATACATTTGTTTTGAACATTTTCTGAGATCTTATTGTAAAAGCATATACATGGCTCCACAAAAGACTGACTGACTTGACTTAGCTTGTTAGTTCCCAGTCGGTTAACATAATGGTTATTACACAGTTTCTAGCAAATTCACTTATGTGCCTATCTACATACCCACATAACATTATCAAAAATATACATTACTGGCTGACCTGGCAATCATTGTTTTGCCATATAAATTATTTTAAGGGTTAGACCGTTTCTTAGACATTGTCACATTGCTTTATTACATCAGCTACCTGCCAATAAAAGTCCAGTCGAAATCGGTTCAGCCATTACAAAGATAAGCCGGAACAAAGAGACTAAAATTTTAAAATGTGTTATTTTGGCGAAGGTACCTTATGTATATTCATATACATGTAGTAAATATTATTATTTCTATATTACATTATTATATTATTATATTTACAGACACTCCAATTTTATTTATATGTATAGATATACATATTATAAAGTAGTATTCAAGACTATTTTGGTTTCTATACCATTAAAATCTAGCCACTTGCAGCATTGAAACCGGACAAAGATCCCAAATTGGAATTTTGTAATCATTACTAATGCAGTCAGCACTAGGCACCCTGTATCACTTGACTCTGAAAGACTGATGAACTTTTCCACTTCATGCTTCACTTCAATTCTATTCTTAACAGCCAGTTCTTGGAATTTCTAGAAAAGCACCAGCTCATTAATGAATTATAGTAAGATCTCGGAAAGATTGGTCAACTGGTGATCTTCATCATTCTTGTAAATTTCTTTATCCTAATTGCCAATATATTTATCTTTCTGAATAAAATAAATGCTCACAAAAGCAATATCCATTCTTTTTTCTTTTTTGAAACTGCTATTTTTCTTAAAGGTGCTGAATGGATTTTCATGCAGTTTTCACCAATAGAATTGTGATCCAATGAAGGTTTAGGTGTATAATTTGTTAAGGCTGTAAATTGGCAGAAATGTGACAATAATTGTTGAAAACGTCAAGCTGCCTGGTTTAGCTTTCTAATACCCAAAGCGGAGGTTGGTCGCTAGGATATATTTATAAAACAAAATTCGGGATACAATATGGGATAAAAACAGATTCAAATAATTTGTTATGTTTTTACAGTGATAACCCTCACTTCTGGGTTTAGATTAGATTTGCAAGAGCGACATTTCAAGTAAATTTCCTAATTGACTTGAGATGTCACTGTTGATGTCATTGAGCAGGTTATCAACTGTGAAATAGATCCTGTAGATGAAGCCACAACCTGAGAGTTTAACAAAGCATACAAGATTTTATAATGATGCGTCACTCGAACGGTTAGCTTAGTTGGAAGAGCACTCACACAGAACATGAGAGGTTGTAGGTATTGAAACAGATTCAGTTTTTTTTTTGATCAAGTTAAATTTATAAATTTTTCCCCACCGTTAAATGTTAGCTTCATTTTTAAAATATGATTTAGTTCAAATAGATTTCTAGTTTTTTAAAACGATTCAATTCAAATATGTATCACAATTTTATATGTGATCCCCTTTATGTATAAAATTAACATTCAAGATACAAATTATTTAGTGTGTTAAAATTTTTGCTTTTGCAAAAATATTTGCTTAAACAAGCTTTACTTTAATGACTATAAATTATATTAAATTATGATGTAGAAGAATACATTTGCTCACATTTTTGTAAGCTTAAATTTAATCTCTTATTATTTTTCAAATAAAGCAAGCCCATGTTAGGTGATTTTTTTTTAAATCTATTAAATTGTTAGTATTATAATAATAGATCCACTACAAATAAATATAAAATCTATATAGTTAGTATAGCTTAGATAATTTTCTTATTGGCGGCGGCCGCTATTAGGATGTGACAACTCTCTTTACTTGGCCTGAAGATGTACTGAGCAAGGCCCGGCTCGGTGCTACTCAGCTCTGTGTTGGGGCGGTGTTCCACGACCTTCACCAGGGCAGCTATCTACATGCTGCCGTCAAGGTCGGTGTTGCCTGGCTACCGGAGTACAAACATCACTATTGTGCTGTACTATAAATGACCTTAACTTATCTAGGCTGTCAGTGAGTTCCATTACAAATAAAAATGCAAGTTTTTTTGGAGAAATGTACCTCTAACAAAAGTTAAATGAGTATTGCACGGTTTCGGTAGAATATTTAGTCACTTACATAAAGCCTCCACTCTCTTGTTTACATTAAATGTTTTTGCATCGGCTGGCGTATCCTTACAACCCCCTAATAAAGGGAAAAAGATCTGTATAACAACCTGTACAAGATCACACAGATCTTATACAGGCCTCGTGGGGGCTACTACCTACCAGATTACCAGGAAGGTTAGAGTCCTTGCCTCTCATCGGGAGGCGCCAGTACACTCCCCAACCAAACTAATGTTTTTCGATTTTTTAATTCATTAGTACGTTTCTTCGACGCTCTTACGGTGAATAATAGAATGCGAGGAGATCTACACACGCTTACGAAGAAATGAAAAACAAGTTATTATGTGGTACAACTTGCTCAAAATGGGGGGAGCCTAGTAGACGTCGAGCGGCGGAAAATAGCTCGTGAATAGCTTCACCTTTACTTTTATCTACTCAAAAAAAAGTTTTTTTTGTTTTGTTCTAGACCTGGTGGTTTTAAAGTATTTTAGTTTTAAGGCATTTCAAAAACTTTGCTGAAAATTTCATGCTGTTTACACAAATTTATTTTGTCTCGACCGACAACAAAAGAACTAGAGCCTAAAAGATAAAGACATATTTGTTTACAAGATGTACCGGCTGCACTTTGAACGAAACTACTTAAGATGAAACCAATATTGAGGAGCACCGGACACCATGTTAGTGATACGCGCGGCAGCTGCGAATATTACGTATACATAACTACAAGAAAATACAAACTCTATTGAAAATTGTATTTTGTATTCCGTGCTATTTGTTACATGACCAACTGGTTGCATGGACAATGGTTTTATATGATCTCACATAACCGGCAAGTTTTGTTGATTTTAATACTGCAACCCAATTGTGGGTCAATTAGAAGTAACTATAAACAAAAACATACTGATTTTCGAAATATTTAAATAAAAAATACACATGACTTAACCTTTTGGTTTGAATTGTAATAATTATATGCTCCCCGTTACCACTGCGTTAACAGTTGCAATCAGTTTATGTTACGTGTTTGTCGCATATCACGTCTGGCATATCCTGGCGCCTGCACCATGTATGCTGTTTGCGAATGCTTCTAATGACATCATCAATTGGTTCTCATTATTGCCAACTTTAGAGTCTGTCCGACACTTTGTGAACGAACACTTCCTCAATTGTGTTTTCAATCCCTTTGAATTAATGTTAATGTTGAAGCTCCATGTTTTCCAAAATCAGTGCTCCGTGATCCGTTATGTTCTTCGACCTCAACAAGGACGGGCGGGCCGAATAGGTTCAATATACAACCTTCACATAGTTTATAGTACAACATACGATAGTGAAAAAAGATTTATTGAAGTATAGTACAACATACGATAGTGTAGTAGGTACCAACTAACAACTAACGTTGAGTGTTAACGACCCGGCCACGGCACGGCGCACTGATAACATTATATCGCGATCCTTGTGTTTATTGACGCGGATTGTGATTGCAGGTTTCTTTTGTCCTACATGTTCATTGCTCACATTAAGTACTGTACTTATTTTTGGGGGACATTTTTTATGATGGGAGACGCCATATGGGGGTCAACTAGTTACTTACTAGCGAAATCAACATTCATCCCACCACAGGTCGAAATTTCAAAAACGCTAGAGTAAATTTTTGTTTTTTGTCTGTTCTGTGTCATCTTTGATAATAACGAATTTCCATACAAACTTCCACTTCCTATTTCAAACCCTCTAAAACTTTTATTCACGATAAAAGGTAGCCTATATCTTTTTCCAAGTTCTATTCTATCTCTGTACTAAATTTCATCAAAATTGTTTCAATGGTAACCAAGGCGTGAAAGCGTAACAAAGTAACATTAACATTTATAATATTAGTTGGGCTTCGTTTGGAAACGCATCCGAAAGGCTTCCTTGGAACGAATCCGCGTCACAACTATCTGCAACAGAATCTGTCTCAAATATGAATTTTCTTTTAATGAGTCGTGTGTAGGAGTGACACGCCGACGGATGCGAGTGCCACAGAGCCATCATGAAAATCAATTTAAATATTTTTATACACAACAGGATATGAAATCACTTATTATAACTCAAAAACTAGTATTCGTTCGGGAATGAATGCCTCAGGTCTGAGAAGAATGGGCCCGACAAACTAAGCGGGCTTCTTCTTTTATTTTCAATTAAATTTCGATTCAATCAAATCATCAGGCGGTCGCTCCATTCCCAATCTGTGGTATCATTAAGACAGACAATTATAATTTGTCACAAGTTGGTCAACCACAGCGGCCGCGGCGCCTGCATATTACTGTCTGCTGTGCAACAGTCATGTACAAGCATTACCGTGTTTATGTACGTAAGGCGCCCTAGCTACTGAAATTACTGGGCTAATGAAACTTAACATCTTATGGTGATCCTACACTGCTGTTATAAATGCATGTTTTCATGTTATGTTCGTAAACATTGATCAACAAAACTTTTAGTTAACAAACTGTAACAAATGAAACATATTGTATCCAGGATACAGCAGGGTGTCCGGAGAGAGCGGGACCCGCTCTAGCATGCTCTGCGCCGGTCAGTGTCATGATGTCGTGTTATTAAATTTACATAAAATGTTTGTGAACATTTACCATCAGTGTAGGAACTCAGCTTCGAGGCAATTGACGAAACCAAGATTTACCAGTCTCGTCGAAGGCACTCTGAGAGAGGAGAGAGATGAACAGAAGTTTCCAGAGTCTTTTGGTAAAATGGTATCAAGCTTGGAAGAACTCATTCGCTGTGTGTACGGGGACATGAGTCCCACCAACAACTGTCCCCCAAAACTGAGCAAAGAGCATCAATGAATGAATGAAGTAATTGACAGCTCTACCCATGCTGTAGTCGATCAATGACGCCACACATTCCGTAGAGTTGTGTCTCTTCCGAAGCTGTGGAACGGGACCCGTCTAGAAGTCGTCAGGTTGTGTTGTCGGCGAATGTGTTAGGGTATACCCTAGGCGTCCTCCCCTCGTTCCTGAAAGTCAAAGTTCTTTATTTGCCAGAAACACAAGTAAAGTTGTTACAAATTTAAGAGCAGGCACATGTTTCGTCTTGACAGACATGCAAATATTTTTGTGGTTTCTCTTCACAATATTATAAACCTAACACAATCGATAATTACTGCTACATTTAATTTAATCAACGTAAAGCCTAGGTACTAAAAGCCCCTACAATACATTGGTAAAAATAGTATTGGTGCCAGTTACCACTTCGTCTGATAATATTCATTTATTGAGTAAAAACAATATTTTTTTAGTAGTGTTAATAATTTAAATTTAAATCTATTATTATTATTATTTGAAGAGGGTGGCTATTTCCTGGTCCTAAAAGGTTCCTAGTAACACCGCGTCCAGAATTGGACTATTGTGTTCGCCACTCATACTAAAGCTCATCGTCAAGCCCTACCGCCTTTACGAACCGCAGTAGTTCCTTGACGCGAGTGTTGTAAACACTATCTGGTGGTACGAAGTAGTTGCCAAAGATTGTGTTACGCTTATGCATTAGTAGGCCGCAGTCGCAGAGTAGATGAATAGGTGTTTCATCATCCTCAAGGCAGAACCTGCAAGCCTTGTCGCTTCTGATGCCGACCACACTGAGGTGCTTGTTTAGGCGACAGTGCCCGGTTAGCATCCTAGTGAGTATGCATAGATTTTTCCTGTTCAATGATAGGGCTTCATTCGCATAGCTACTGTTGAATGCCCTTATCAGTGCTTTAGAGTGGTTTAAACCTGAAGAGTTGTTCCAGCGTTTAAGTGCTTCTTGTTTACATTGGTTACTCAGGGTGTGTCGGATGGCGCTCTTTGGCAGTCCACAAATGGGTTCCGGACCATATCGGACTGCTTTAGCCCCAGCTCTTGCGAGCTCATCGGCCATTTCATTGCCTATGATTCCGGCGTGCCCTGGGACCCATCTGAGAATCACTCTGTTTTTCATGCCTAATGAATTCAGGCATTCGACGCAATTATTGACTAACTTAGACGACGTCAAGTCAGCGTCTAAAGCCAACAATGCTGCCTGACTATCAGAGTGAATGTATATGTTATGATTGAAGTAGCCTTTTTGGATATTGGTTTCCGCGCATTCCAGGATGGCATACACCTCTGCTTGAAATATGGAGGTAAAGCTTCCCAGGTTTGTGCTGGATTTAAACCTGGGGCGTTCTCCATAGACCCCACAGCCGACTTCATTTTCCATTTTGGACCCATCGGTGAACCACATGAGGCTCCCGTCCTTCCACGTGACTTTGTTGTTCATCCAGTCGTCCCTGGAAGGTAGTTCCACGATATAGTGTTTAACAGAGATTAATTGTGGAATCATCTGATCAGGTAACATGCCTAATATGTGGTCTCGCAGAACTGAGTCCTCTAAGGTCCTAAGCGTTTGCGACATCCAGTTACATGAACCCCCCTGGGCGATTGCCCTCAGCATGCTTGCCTTCGTCTCTTGCTGTATGAACAGTGGAAGAGGCGGTAGGTTTAGCATTGCTTCAATGGCCGCACCAGGAGAAGACGTCATGGCTCCGGTTACCAACATACAGGCAAGTCTCTGCAGGCTATTTAGTCTGTCTGCAGTTGTTTTCTGGTTGGCTTTGTTCCACCACACAATGGAGGCGTATGTGATTGTTGGTCTCACAATTGCTTTGAATAGCCATAGGAGGATCTTGGGGCGCATTCCCCAATGTCTCCCTACCAGACGTCGACATACACCCAAGGTTGTTTTAGCCTTTTTCACGGCTTTGTCGATGTGAGAATTCCATGTGAGTTTCTGGTCGAATGTGACTCCCAGATACTTAACCTCAGCTGAGAATTCCAAAGTAGAGCCGTTCAAGGTGGGAGACTTCAGTT
Organism: Leptidea sinapis; assembly: GCF_905404315.1. Classification (NCBI taxonomy): domain Eukaryota; kingdom Metazoa; phylum Arthropoda; class Insecta; order Lepidoptera; family Pieridae; genus Leptidea; species Leptidea sinapis. Next base: position 668,609 of record NC_066282.1, read on the forward strand.
TGTTAAGTGTCCGTTTCCTCGTGAATGGCACAATAACAGTCTTTCCTGCGTTGACTGACAGTTTGTTGGCCGTACACCACTGTGAGATGGTGTTTAGCGCCTTTTGCAGTATAGAGCTTAGTAAGCTTTGGCAGAAACCTCTGACGATAATAACTAGGTCGTCTGCGTACCCTAGTGCATCAATTCTGAGTTCTGCCAGCTTACTAAGTAGTTCGTCTACTGCTAGTGTCCATAGAAGTGGCGAAAGAACGCCACCTTGTGGGCAACCTTGCGTAGTGTATAGCTCCAGTGGTGTCCCATGGAGGGAGATTAGAGCTTTGCGATTTGAGAGCATTGACCTTACCCATTTGACAGTGGTGGAGTCTACATTTTTGTTAATTAGTCCCTTCACTAGCGTGTCTGTCGGGGTATTGTCAAAGGCGCCCTCAATGTCTAGAAACGCACAAAGTGCAATCTGTTTGTCTTGTAACGCCTTCTCGACTCTATCCACAAGTTGTAGAAGGGCCGTTTCTGTAGACCTGCCTCTACAGTAGGCGTGTTGAGAACTGTGAATGGGCTTTAGGCTTAGAGCATGCTCTCTTATGTGTCTGTCCAAGACTTTCTCAATAACCTTCAGGAGAAAGGAGGTTAGGCTAATGGGTCTGAAGGAGCTTGGCAGGGAGTAGTCCTTTCTGCCTGCCTTAGGTATAAATAGTACTTTAGCCCTAGTCCATTGCTCTGGAAGATAGCCCCAGGCAAAGCTTACCCGGTATATCTTGACTAGTAGCGGTACTAGGATATCCAGGCCTTTTTGAAGAAGCGCTGGAAAAATGTTGTCTAGACCGCTTGACTTGTAGGGTTTCAGAGTCTTGATGGCGCACCTTATATCCCGGGGTCTGATTATCTTTGCCGCTCTACGCCAGTCCTCGTCAAGAGGCCGTTGTGTAGGCGTTGCTACAGTTGGTTGATAGGTAGCCCCCGGAAAGTGGTGGGCCATCAGTACTCTTACGTTTTCTACATCGTCGGCTGTAAAAGATCCATCTGGTCTCTTAAGCAGGCCGATTTGGCTAGGTTTGTCCTTGGCGAGCAGTTTGTGTACTCGGGATCCTTGGGGAATTTTAGATAAATCCTCGCAGAACCTCTTCCAAGATGCTCGTTTGGCCTTCCTAACTTCTCTGTTGTAATCTGTTAGGGCTTCTTTGTAGGGTTCCCATTCTTGGGTTTTTTTAGCCCTGTTAAACAACCTTCTGGATTTCTGCCTTAGTTTGTTCAAGTTTGAATTCCACCAAGGCACTTTCCTGTTTGAGTGTTGTAAGGAGAGAGGGCAGCTAGCCTCGTAGGCGTCAGTGATGCCATCCGTGGTTACTTTTACTGCCAACTCTAGCTCATCCAGGGTTCTGATGCGCTTAGGGATATTCTCCAAATTACTCCTGAGTTTCTCTTTATAGACAGTCCAGTTTGTTTTCTTTGGATCCCTAAACGTATATAGTTGTTTTTCGAGGCAAGTCAAGATGTCGTATGCTATGTGTCGGTGATCCGATAGCGAAATTTCATCACTGACTCGCCAGTTTGATATTCGCCTGGCAATGTTGTCGGTAGCGAAAGTAATATCTAGAACTTCCTGCCTGTTTGAGGTAACGAAGGTTGGCTTATTACCTCTGTTTAGTACCTGTAGGCCGTTAGTGTCTAAGAAATTAAGAAGTTGCTCACCTCTGTGGTTGACGGCGCTGCTTCCCCAAGTTGTGTGGTGCGCATTGACGTCGGCCCCGACAATCAGTTCGGCGTTGTTGCGTCGTGCATACTCGACCACTCTCGCCAATTCTGTTGTCGGCTCTCTTTCTTCATATGGAAGGTACGCCGAGCAAACGATCACTTTGGTGCCTTCCCAACCTTCGAAACAGAAATACGCCGCAACAAGGTCGTCGGTGCAGACCTCTGTAACAGGTAAGAAATTAGTGTTCTTGTTGAAGACTATGCAAGCTCTGGGTTTTGATCCGCTGGTATTGTAGATTAACTTACCCGCGGTGTTCAGTCCCAGTATTTTGCCGGTATTGACCCACGGCTCTTGTAGTAGGGCAAAGAGGATTTCACCACTCGCAAGGCATTTCTCCATTACTGCAGTAGCAGCTTTGGCGTGGTGGAGGTTTGCCTGGAGTATCCTCGCCCTATTTCTGCGGAGCGTCATTGGATCCCACCGGAGGTGGAAGGCTTAGGTCGGTCTGTCTTCTGGTATGGGTGTTTCCGCCCGCGGCCAGAATTAGCCCGACTCTGATCCTTCCCTCCCCTGAGGGGACCTGAGACGTTCCTCGACATCGGCCCTTTGCCCCGGAACGTAGTTGTGGGGGCAGCCGGCCGTAGCGGGGTCTTTGAGATCCCGGATGTTCCCGGTCGCACAGGCCCGCTGGTCTGGGTCGGTTGCTGTCCACTCGCTGCTGCGGAACCCTCAGAGACGCCCTTGATCTTAAAATTGATCTTTCTAAAACCAAGGGCAGCTCTGCACTCGGACTCTTTCAGAGTCTCCGCGGAGGGATCGTCCAAGGAAAAAGTGACCACTTGGCCTCCCTTGTCCTCCCTCGCGTGGAGCACCTTCCAGTGTTCGGTGTTCAGTCCCGCATTTTGCGCTCGGATCAGCTTCAGTGCCTCTTCGACTGTGTCAGCCTCAGTATTCGGCAGAAAAGTCGTGGCTATGGAGGGTTTGGGCAGTTGTTCCTCCGACATGCATGAGAGCTCTGCCTCCGGCCACGGCTTCAGATCCTTGACTTTGTCCACAAGCCACTCTCGGCTGAAATCATTTTCGCAAGTCACCAGAATCCAGCCAGGCTTGTGGGCAAAGCCCAAAAATGTCGGCCCGGTACCTTGTTCAGCCCCGGTGATCAAAGCAAGAAGTGCGCGGCGCACTTTCCGCATTTCGTCCTCGCTCATAGTATGGGTATGTCGAATGCCCACACGTGAGGACCCGGTTACCTCCTTGAAGCTAGGTCTTCCCGAGGTTGACTGAGTGTCATCTAGCCTGGGTACCTTCTTCGGCTGGGTTTTCGGAGAAATCTCCTCTGACCTGCCACGTTTTTCAGCTTTCGCTTCAGGTGGTGGAGGGTTGTGACCTGCTTTCTGTAGGTCATTCCAAGGCATTTTGGCTAACGCCTTGGCTTCCTCTACAGGCATATCCGTTTGGAGAAGCTTTCTGAATCTTTTCCGGGCTGCACCGGACAGCTTCTTTGGCTTCGTCTTTATATTTCTCAGTTTCGAGTCTGTTTCCGTAGGCGTTGTGGTTTCCTTAACGGTTGCCAGCTCGCCTGGGATTAGTCTTTCGGCCTGAGGTAAGTTTTTGGTTCCCTTGGGGGCGTCTAGCCGCTCACCCTCGGGTTCCGAGATAGATAGGTTTGCACCTATGGTAGACAAAATAGAACTTAAAATGTTATTTTCCTCCACTTTGTTCCCACGAGAAGCTAGGGAAATAAAGGTCACGAACCAGCAGAGCCCCGCTTACTGGCCGAAGGGCATAAAATAACACTCCGAGGTGCCCAGGTATCGGAGGTACACCGTTAAAGTCTGAGCTCTCCCACAGACACGCAGCCCTCGTCACGGTACGTCTCACAACTTGGCTTGGATTCCCTCCTCCTTTATCCGGGCTTGCGACCGGCACCATACCAACCCTTTGATATAGGGAAGGATATGGAGGCGGAGTTTAATTTAAAATTAAATCTAACACTGTTTCCTCTCTTATTTCTTTTCGTAATTTATTAAATATTTCTATATACATAGCATGACTCGCAATGACTCCTTCCAATTTGAATACGTAGGCCAAGCTGCCCTCGCACGGACAATCGTACGTCGTTTGCTCCGGCGTCACCAGTCCCGGACTCTACAAAACTATGCTTGTAGTTTTAAGTTTGTGTTAAGTGTTTTTTCAAATTTAAATCGTGGTTTGTAGAAGGAAGATTCATTGGAATCCGACATAACCCTCTTCACCTGTACTATCATGAAGTTATGCGGCTGCGCTCACTGTAGGGGTATTTAAATGTAATTTATAAGTAGCTTATTATGGTGTAGTGTAAAAGAAGCCTACACTAATAGTGATGTAATTTAGCCGCTCCATGTCGTCCGCGCCACGTGTTTGCGGTGAACACTCATCATCAGGCTTGCCTGCTACCGAGGTGTCAGTTTATTTCAATATCGTTGTGTTATCCGCGGCTGAACATACAGCGTCCGCTAAACTTTCACATACTATATTAATATATCTGATAAACAACAACGCTATTGTTGATAATTGTTGGTTTCTTTTGTTATCCTATTCAATTGTGAGCAGATAGACTAATGCCTTTTAATTGATGCGAGTCGTAGAATAGAGGTACTAAATAAAAACTAAATATTTTTGTTATTCGTGAATTCTGTATATATTATATTGAAACTAGCTGTTACTCGCGACTTCGTCCGCATCGTACGTTATCAGTGTATAACTATAGTACGTATACAAAACAATTATAATATAACATCTCTTTTTTGTATCTAATCTGTGGTTAACGGTGCTGGTTGCACATTTAGTATCACCTTATGATGTAGGTATTTTAGTGAGGTAGTAACTCCAATAAATAAAATTCGTTAAGGCAGCGTTTGTAAGAAACGTATTCGTTCGATCCATTTTTCTTTGACTTTGTTTACAAATAGGACTACCACTACTAGACCAGGGTCGATACTTTTTGAAACCAAAAAAATTACAGTAGGATCTAATCCATTGGTAAAGGACGAGAATATAACAAAAATTAAGGAAAAAATAAATTACGGGCGATATGAGGTCGGGAAGTGGAAAAGGGGGGATGTTTTAGGGTTAAAATCGGTTTATCTCGATTTCCGGAAAAACTACAAGTCCTATGGCAAAAATATAAATTATATATAATTAATATATAATAATATAATATATAATATATAATTAATATATATAAATTATTACAATTTTTTCACATAACCTCAAAATTTTTGTGAAAAATTCACAAAACCAAGTTTTTGGTTTTTATTTAGTTCTTTTTAAAAAAAAAATTTTTTCTATGAAATTTGGTGAAAAAATTACCTTATTATGTCCCAAATACACTAATTTAATTGATTTAAAATATTTATTTTTTCGCCTTATTTTAACTTAATATCAAAAAAGCACCCTAATTTTCAATCGAAAATTCTGACGTCAAAATAACAGCTTTTTTTCAAAAATTTTGGGGGCTTTTTGTTCGTTGAAATATCTACTTTCTGATAGTGTAAAAAAATATGTATATTTTTTTACACCATCATATTTTCTGAGAATATTTCCTATAGTAATGTATTTCCTATAGTAATGTATTACTATAGGAAATATTCTCAGAAAATGCAAAAAATTTAAAAAACTCAAATTCGATTTTTTTTTAATTACTATGTACAATTTCATCAAAAAAATGAAACGATTCAAATCTGTTTTTTTTATTTCATACACTTGCTTGTCATCTGACTTATTGCAGATTATACAAACAGATTTATCCATACTGATAATCTGAAAAGACAAAATCAAATTAATAATGCCTTCAAAGTTTTATCATGAGTATAACTAAATTTATACAAATGATTCAAGTTTTCTTTAGTGTTAATATTCCGCCAATATTTGTCTTTAAAACAATTCGACACGTGTTTCGCCTCTACACGAGGCATCCTCAGGACGTGTTGTCTCGCCAAAATCTGGCACGAGAATCAAATATTGGCGGAATTAACACTAAATAAAATTTAAATCATTTGTATAGTTATGGATTTCCGCAAAGTAACGCCTAATTCAATAAATTTTCATAACTAAATTTGTTAACTAAAATAGCAGGTATGTAGTAAGGCCCAGACCCTCCTAGGTCTGTCTCCACTTCTCAATGAAATAACTTACAATGGGTTAAAATTTACCGAAGGTCACTCAGGTATATAAATTATCTTAAAACAGCAATAAATAGGCATCTACAAATATTATTTATAGAAGACTACAACTTTTTCAAAATATTGTAGATGTCTTATTAAATATTAACTTTATTAACTTATTTGTTTGTTAATTATAGAAGTATATTTTAATTTGCAATTTTTTCGTTTATCAATAAAACATGAAATCTTACGTTTTTTGAGTAATTAAAGTGTAAATTTTAATAAATACCTCAAAATTGTACATAATGATTAAAAAATATATTCTAATTTGAGTTTTTTTTTAATTTTTTGCATTTTCTGAGAATATTTCCTACAGTAATGAATATTTTTTTTACACCATCAGAAAGTAGATATTTCAACGAACAAAAAGCCCCCAAACTTTTTGAAAAAAGCTGATATTTTGACGTCAGAATTTTCGATTGAAAATTAGGGTGCTTTTTTGATATTAAGTTAAAATAAGGCGAAAAAATAAATATTTTAAATCACTTAAAAATTTCAGTGTATTTGGGACATAATAAGGTAAGTTTTCACCAACTTTCGTAGGCAAAATTTTTTTTTTGAAAAAGATATAAATAAAAAAACAAAAACTTGGTTTTTTGAATTTTTCACCTAAATTTTGAGGTTATGTGAAAAAAGTGTAATTACAAAAGTTGTAGATCTCTTTACTATCTACAACTTTGCCAATTAACTTTTTTCCATAGGACTTGAAGTTTTGCCGGAAATCAAGATAAACTATTTTTTACCCTAAAACACCCCCCCTTTTCCACTTTCCGACCTCATATCGCCCGTAATTTATTTTTCCCTTAATTTTTGTTATATTGTTGTCATTTTCCAATGGGTTTCATCCTACTATTATTTTGTTTCACTTTTTATCATTTTCAAAGGCTTCGGCACTGGTCTATACAAAGTCTTTTAATGTTTTGTGTTAATATATGGCCTATGACACTTACAAAAAAGTGGCTTTCTATTGATAAAAACATTAACAAAATCAGTTCAGTAGATTACCCCTAACATTCTCACAAACTATACTTCTTTAATATTAGTATACTCAGACGAAATTTTGTGACACCTGTAATTTGTATGATATATTTAATTTGTATTTTATATCACAACTCGGCACGCGGTGCGGTGCGGGTGTGTCACCGTGTGTACTTCGTGTTGTTGTATGTTTGTGTAACATCGTGATAGTTGTCTTGTTGCAGATTTTTTCCCGGGCGCTGGGTACGAAATGCAAGCAAACGTGGCGGGCCTAAGGAGGAATATTAAAAATCTCGCGCACAACTACTCTGATGCTCAGGTATCTTTGTTTCTGACATTCTACTGCCGACACATCTATATTGCTTCTCTCTCAACCTAAGCTTATATGTATTTACTACTTATACGTGTAAGATCGTGACCAATGTCAACAACACCAGGGCTGTAGGTGATGAGGAAATATGAGGAAAAAATAAGTTCCTACAATCACATTTCCCGCGTTGTGTGAATATTTAATGAAGATACATCATAGTAATGTATAGCTATTGTTGTTGTTGTCAATGGTCGAGCTAGGTGTGTATTACACGATAAGGTCGAATTGTATTAAAGACATAATTTATGAAAGAATTGATGAAAGTGTAAGAAGTGAAAGAAGCCAGGAAATTATGTCAGGAGACGCGTGGTTGTATGTCATGAATTATATTATAGATATTGGTCCAATCTTATCGAATTTGAATGTTAATGAATGACATGGTTGTTGCGTGCGGTGCAGGTAAAAGTGCGTGAAGCCACATCCAACGACCCATGGGGCCCGTCCAGCACGCTGATGGCGGAGATCGCCGACCTCACCTACAACGTGATGGCCTTCACCGAGATCATGCAGATGATCTGGAAGCGGCTCAACGACCACGGCAAGAACTGGCGGCACGTGTACAAAGCGCTCGTGCTCATGGAGTACCTCATCAAGACGGGGAGCGAAAAGGTGGCGCTGCAGTGCAAGGAGAACATCTTCGCGATTCACACTCTCAAGGACTTCCAATACATGGAGGAGGGCAAGGATCAAGGTACGCACGCTCGCTGCCCCGTGTGTTGTGGCCATCACTAAGTTATATCAGGTTTGGGTCAATGCCGTGCAGCAATCTGTGATCTGGCAAGTTGTTGGATGAGCCGCAGATTATGTAAGATGAGGGCGCGCGGCGCGGGCGGGGGAAGACCGTGGAGCTCGGCGGGGCTTCGCAAGCAGCCGGCGCTAATTGAGTTAAGCCGATCGATGGAGCCCTATCAATTACGAGATCACGAAATTTGTACAATTGCTTCGGTGTCACTTACAACTCGTAATTATCTGCTCACACTGCTCCCCTCGCGCCATCGCGGCTATTGCTACTCGAGTATTCATTTTGAATTACATCATAACCAGACTTTCGTTTCACAAATCATCTGGGGGTGGTATTTTTACGGTATCTACGGCAGGCCTGTCTCAATCCCCGAGTAGGTATCGAAATCGAGAGTACACGCAGCGCCCACGCTATCGTGGCGGTCCAGTAAGGACTCGAGAGTGCTCACGAGCGAGCAGTGACCATTTATCATAGGTACCAATTTAGTACCTATACTAAATAGGTTCAATGGTTGTGTTTCATTTTTCGTACTTAGACCAAAGGCCGACTGCAAAGAAGTTGTTTGTTATTGTTAATATAACACCTAAGAGGACGTGTGCAGCTCTAGCTCGCGTCACGATCCTTTTCAAGCTTCTATCTACCTAACTACCTATATCAATAGTTCCTACTTTTTGAAGGAAAAATGAACTATGTTTACTATGTCGTGGTCTTCCAACGCATACATTACTATCTGCAACTAATTTGGGTTTGACAAATAATGAATATTGATTTAAAATAACGATTATATACATATTTATATTATAGAAAAACCTCAGCTATTTTTATAAGATGACCTTAAACTAGGTAGGCACAGTTTAAGGTAAAGAAGCCAACTCTAATGTCGTCAGAAGAGTTAAGAGTCACGCGATAGAAAGAGAAGCAACTTCTAGGTGAATAAAAATGGAGGTTAATAGCGCTGTGCGATCTGAATTGCACCTTATTTTATGACCGCAAGAGTCCCTATTTCTATAATTGATTTTGCGGTGTGAGACTTATGTTCTTGTACTGTTACATATTCTTTGTGTAAGGTTTCAAATGCATAAAATTCTAAACAAAATATATTTTTCAATGTAATAAATAACTTAATACACTTGTTTTATAGGTTTCATAATTTTTTCCCTATGAATCCGTGATATTGATTTGAATTTGGATTGTTACTTTTGAAAACTTCAATCAACAATCACAGATGAGCGGGTAGAAAAAGCGGGTACTTTTCCTTGTTTTGTAAGAAATTTTATATCTGCTCCACTTTCCTCAATACTGTCAAGTCAGTCGTTCACAAATTATCCGTCTGAATATAATATAATAACATGGGCTCAGGAACCATTATTAAAAATAAAATTATGTCAATGAAAAAAATAATGGCTTTATATTATGTGTTTGTGACATAATCAGTTGGTAAATGTACCTTATTAACCCCGATCACACCATTTATATCTACTCTTCATTACCTTGTCGACAGATTCAATTATGGTGGTACAACATGAGGCATTTTGAATAGTAGAAAAATCTATAGTCAGATAGATATATTACTTGCAGCTCTGATGTGGTATTTATCGCATTTTAAGAAAGTTCAGTCATCATAATCATTAGAATTTGAGATTAGCGTAATTGAATTAAGGGTTAAAGTAAATAATTTGTAGTAATGGCTTATCGTGGTTTTGAAGCTATGTTTGTCATAAGGAAGGAATTATAGTTTGAGTATTCTATTTTCATTCACAATAATATTTTTCTGGTTGGAATCCCAGATTTAGAGAAAAACAAAGAATGTTAAGTTAGGTTGGTAAGAAGTTAGCGCTCGTTTGCACGAACACAACTGCCTAAGGTTACATAGTTATTCTGAAACATCATGTCCAATGATGATTTAAAGACTGGCGTAAAAGCCACGTATACATTTAAATAGGTTACTAATGGCATAATAAAGCCAGTAAGTAGATACAATACTTAGTACTACGTAGTTGATGAACCCGAAAAGAGAAAAATAAAACTATTGGTACAGTATATTAATTACTTTTATTTCACCTATTAATAACATAAAATATCATCTAAATCTTATGAACCTACCTATAGAAACATGTTATTCACAGTGTTGTTTCTAATTCCAATAAGGAAATGGGAAAATAAAACTCAAGGTAGAAATAAATTAAACTTAACGAAAGAACTTAACTGAAGATGGTCCTCATGCAGCTCAATACTTGGAACGAGCATTAAGTAAAATAAATGAAAAATAACTACTTGAAACTCAAAAGACTAAAGAGTCAACAAGCTCAAGCCTCAAACACCTAAAAAGTAGCATAAACATAGTCATAGATCGCATAGTCGCACAATTTAATACGAAACACACACTGTAATACAAAACAACGGTATGGTAATGAAAATATACCATTACTGTTGTGAATTACGATTTGTATTGTATTTAGTACGTAAAAATGACACTGAAAGTTGAAGCCACTGGCACAGAGTACAGATCCACTTTAATATGACGAGTTGTTCCGATTCGATTTTAATTGGATAAGGAGATAATTTCAAAGAAAATTGATTTTTCCTTAAATGTAGGTACTATGAATATGACAGCTCATAATCGATTATGATTCGACTAACAAAGATCCATTTGGTTATAAAATATCTAGTCTACGAATAAAAAATGAATCATTTTGTTATTTGAATAATATAAAGTACTTAAAAGTGAAAAGAAAACTCGGGATAGGAAGCACTTTATTTAAAGTCACAAATTGAATATAAGAATGTAACTAAAATTATAAAATATATTATTGTCTGCCACAACCTGGGCCCATATATTATGGTTTTCTCTTTGTGAGCGTAGCAACATCGAGTTTTCTTAGTAAAATGACAATTTGCTAATATCTATTATATTTTAGTATAAATAATCGTATATAAAATTCATCGACCTTTAGAGCTTGAATTCATTGTTTGTGTAAGGATGCTTCGTGAACGTTATGGTTGGATTACTGGCATAATTAGTAATCCCATCAAACAAATAAAAAAATTAAGTATAACAGGTCGAGTAGGCACCACAAGCAGGACTCATTTACAAATTGAAGCATGGATCAACCACCTTTCAAAATTTTATTCTATTTGACACAAATAAATTCATTAATTATAAACTAAAAATAACCAATGGTAACCTATACCTACCATTTAGAGTTAAGCGACAGCTGGCTACTTTAGTAGCTTATAGTCTTAGTCAACAAACTACTTCCTCTGTAGTGTTATTTAATAAACATGCCTCTATTGGGCAAAATTGTAAAATAATCGACATACAAGCCTCTGTTGGGGAATGTATTAGTACTAATGTACAAAAATAAAACAATGAAGATTTTTCTTCAATTAATTTAAATTAAGTTATTTGACAAGGGAGGACAACTCTTGCAATATCATACAAAATAGGCAACATTCACCAAATATAAATGTCACTGCTAGGGATAATCATAATATAAAGCTCATAAATATTGTTCACCAGAATATACATATAGGTGCCTCAAGTAAGAAATTGAACTGTTTTTGAGCTGTTGTAATATAGATATATTATATATTACAGAACATTGGCGTAAGAGTCATCAGCTCCAGTTTAGTTTTAGAGAACATAAAGTAGTCAGTTCGTTTTGTAGAAGTATGGCATTACATGGAGGTTCCCTAATTATTACTAATAATAGATTAAAATGTAAAAATAGAAGAGATATTGTTAATCTCTCTATAGAACAACTAATTGAGATAGCTTGTATAGAACTAGAGCAATTTATTATTGTAAGTGTATACCGCCCCCCCACTGCATCATATGAACAATTCCAACATAGAATGGAGGAGATACTATCAAAATTTTGCAAAACTAGCAATTATAGTGTGTGGAGATTTTAGTATAAACTTGCTTGAACCTTCGGCCAATTGTACTGGACTTAAAAATTTATTTCAAAGTTTTAATTTTAAAACTTAAACTTAAACTTAAATAAATTTCAACTTAAATTTAAAAGACATTGAACAAATGTTCAATGTCTTTTGGGAACCTACTAGAATCACTTCTACAACAGCAACCTGTTTCGATAATATTTTTACAAATGTTACTATTACTAGTAAACTCATAATTAATAATCTTCAGTCCGACCATAGTGGGCAACTTATAAAAGTAAATACAATTTTGGACAATGTCAGACCAAAAAAGGTGACGATTATACCAGTTACGGGTAGCCGTCTTGAGAGGTTTAGAAATAATTTGGTAAATACGGTACCATTTTTAGACTGTAACTCAAATTTTCACTATAACTTAGTCCTCAATTCCTTCTGCGAGGAATTTGACAGGATTTTAAACAACGAACATTGTTTTAATGATTGGGCAACAATGGATATCCACAAAAGTCGTAAACGCTTGTATGACCTTTATTATGAGAAACATTACAATAATAGTGAAGAATTTAAAATATATGTAAAAAAATACTCCAAGCTCTTTTAAGTAGTTTGTCATGAAGCGAAAACTCGTTTCACTGCAGATAAAATTAAATACAGTAATAATAAAGTAAAAGCGACTTGGAGTGTAATTAAGAATGAAACTGCTAGATCGAATTGCCGTAACACCTCAATCTGTTTGAATATTAATAATCGCGCTATAAATTCGGAAATAGAAATTGCAAATGAATTTGATAAATACTTCTCCGAAATCCCGATTATCACGACTAAAGACCTTAACACTTCACCAAAAGCAGCACATGATATGCTTAGATTACACGTACCAGTATCTTCCACTGATTTGAAATTTAAGTATGTTACAGGTAGCGATATAATAAAAATCTTCATATTAATTAACCTAAAAAATACAAAAGACCTATGGGGCCATTCGACTAATATTGTAAAATACATACTTGACATTATAGAACCTGAATTACCAATAATATTTAATGAATGCATAGATGAGGGTGTGTTCCCTGACCTCATGAAATACAGCAAAGTTATACCTTTGTTTAAATCAGGCAGTTCCTTTGACCCTGCTAATTTCAGACCTATTTCAGTGCTGCCTGTTTTTAGTAAAATTTTTGAAAAACTTTTGCTTCAACAGCTACAAATGCATTTTTGTAAATTAATGAACAAAAATCAATTTGGTTTCACTAGGGGCTTATCAACAATTAATGCGGGTACTAGACTCATTGAGCACATCTTTGACACCTGAGAAGAGTCACAGGATGCATTGAGCATTTTTTGTGGTTTGTCCAAAGCATTTGACTGCGTCCACCATGAAACTTTACTCCTAAAACTAAAGCATTATGGAATGAAAAATAGAGCCCTAAATCTGTTAAAATCATATTTAAGCGAAAGAGTTCAAATAGTCGATGTAAATGGCAAACGTTCTTCGGGTAAACCTGTCGGAATAGGCGTTCCACAGGGTTCTATTCTTGGTCCTTTCTTGTTTCTTATATATATTAACGATCTACCGTTTGTGGGATTGTATTGGTTGCTGATGTTACTTCACTTATTTTTAAGCGACGTGCAGATATTGATGACGAGGTAAACAATGCACTCTCAAAGATAGTGCGTTGGTTTGAGACGAATAATCTGCACTTAAACAGTAAAAATACAAAGTGTTTACGGTTCATTACACCAAACACAGCGGAGATACAAACCAACGTACTTATAAATGACCAGAGATTGGAACTTGTGGACACTACGGTCTTCTTGGGTATCACGTTAGATAAAAAGCTTCAGTGGGGTCCACATATTGCCCATCTAGCAGATAGACTCAGGTCTGCGGCATATGCAGTTAGAAAGATTAGAGAGTACACGAATGTTGCGACCGCTAGATTAGTGTACTTCAGTTATTTTCACAGCATCATTACGTATGGTATTTTACTATGGCGTCATGCTGCTGACATTGATATAGTGTTTGCTCTGCAAAAGAGAGCTGTTCGTGCATATATCAGCTTGGTTATAGACAGTCTCTCAAATAAAAATTTAAAGAAATGAATATTATGACTGTTCATTGTCAGTACATTTATGAAAATTTAATAAACGTTCACAAAAATCGTCACCTTTTTGCTCTTAATAGTGATTTTCATTATTATAACACTAGAAATAAGGGATTGCTTGTAACTAATTCTAGTAGGCTTCATAAGATACATAATAGCTTTAAGGGTAAGTTCAGGCATTATCTATAAATAAATTTAAATGTTTTATAAAAAAATGGATCTGTCGTAAATCCTATTACTCCACTGCTGAATATCTAAATTATCGGACAGCCTGGGTCTAGATTATGATTTCTTTATAGCGATAGAAATGACTGTACAATATTGTATATTTTTATTGAAAAGAGCGCAAAAAAAGAATGCTGGGAGAGTTTCATGCGCCGCTTCTTCTCTCTCAGAGCGCCATTTGTTTCCGAAGCGGTAGTAGTATCTAGTAGTTATTAGAAATGACATCAAAAAGAATTCTAAAGGAATCAATTTTGAGAAAATAAATGCCTTTTATGCCTTTTTCCCGGCTCACATATTTGATGGTAGTAGACAATCCGGTACCCGACGTCACCACAAGCAAGATTTTAAATTTTTCCCAAGATTTGCGAACTGTTTAGTGGTACCGGTTACGTGCGTCCTGATCTTAAAGATGTAATCAGTATAAAAATGTTGCTTGATAATTTCAGGTTTGAATGTAAGAGAGAAGGCGAAACAATTAGTTAATTTGTTGAAAGACGACGAGCGGCTGAAGAACGAGCGAGCGCGGGCCTTGAAAGCGAAACAGAGGTTCGCGCAGGGAGCCGGCGCCTTCGGCAGCGACGGAGCGCTGGACCAGCCCGTCAGCCCCGTGTACCCGCAGGTACCTGGCGCTTGTACAACGTTCTGATAGCAGAGATTTATGATTGGAAATCGGACTCCTTGATTGCATAAAAATCCTAAGAGAATTTAAATAAAATTATTTTAATTTGTTTTTAAAATTTTGAAAAACTGGAACGGGATGCTATATCTACACTTTAATCGTGGTGAAAATTATTATTGTAAAATTTACTTGCACGACGAACAAAACTATTTTCTACATACACAAATAAAATTTATAAAACAAAATTTTATGAACGATGCGGGACTCGAATCCGCATTCCGTGCCGGTGCCCTAACGGACTGAGCTAACCGTTCGAGTGACGTATCGTCATAAAATCTTGTATGCTTTGTTCAACTCTCAGGTTGTGGTTTCATCTACAGGATCTACTTTACAGTTGATAACCTGCTCAACCCCAATATTTGCATATTAGGAAATTGACTTAAGATGTCGCTCTTGTAAATCTAAACAATTTGTTATGTTTTCGAGGGTTATACAAAATTTTATGAACGATGCGGGACTCGAATCCATAACCCTAATATGCAAATATTGGGGTTGAGCAGGTTATCAACTGTAAAGTAGATCCTGTAGATGAAGCCACAACCTGAGAGTTGAACAAAGCATACAAGATTTTATGACGATACGTCACTCGAACGGTTAGCTCAGTCCGTTAGGGCACCGGCACGGAATGCGCATTCGAGTCCCGCATCGATCATAAAATTTTGTTTTTTAAATTTTATTTGTGTATTAATCCTAGAAGTTAAAATAAAAAAAGAAGGGTTATCATTTTAAACAAATAATTTTATACAAAATAACAGTATCAATAAAATGATGTTGTTTTTAAGATCTTCAATTCTATGTCTGTTTGCCGATATGTCATAATCAGTGTATGGTGGCTTTTTGAGAAGGGCGGTGATGGCCAAGTCGGAAAGACATAGAGAAAAGTCGTGAAAGGAGTCATGCCCTCGATTTATAAGAAACTATTAACCGCATATTTAGTTTTTTAAAATTTCTTGAACTATTGTCAGAGATCTACCCGAATGATTTTTCAAAAAAACTACATCCTGTATTAACTCTGTTGCTGTTAAGGATCAATCTTTGCAAAGATATGTATTCCTAAAAATTAAAGGAAAAAAAATTCAAATTGCTTTTCATATCTCTCTAAAATGGTTACCTTTGACTCCAATGCATAAGTTTGTCGTCTCTCTAATGATCTTAGTTTGAATAGGAGGCTAGTTTTCTTCCGTGTAGAAATAAAAAAACAAAAAATTTTGTATTTCCAGTTGATAGAGTTGGTACAAATATTTTTAAGGTCCATGCCCAAAATGCCTTCCTATTGTACCGTTTAAACGTGAACTCTATCGTACTTATGTTAAAGACGCAACAAAAAGTGGACATGGCTTTGTTTCAGCCAAAAAAAGATGCATGAGATGTATGTTCTTCATACAAAGCTGGCAATATTACAGAGGAAATATATCAACAACATGTATTACGAAAAGATTTAGCAAGACAGGATAAGACTTTAGATAAAGAGGCTGCGAAAAAAGGAACAGATGATTTACAAGCTGTGAAATTATGTCCTATTTTTATGCCAGTGCATTATATTTTAAAATAAAATAAATGGTTTACAATTTTACTATATATAATCTGGGTACAAATGACGTAAAATGCTTTTGGTTTGATGAGACAGCATCAAATTTAAAAGCATCAACATATGCTACCTTTTTTATCGATTATTTGAGGAAAATCATAGGTGAAAGTCCTAAAGACGTCGTAATTTTCAGTGATGGATGTAAAGCGCAATACAGAAATGTTGTTGAAAAATCGTATTTTACTTTGATTGTTTAATAAAATTTATTAAATTAAACAACAAAATAAATACATTCGTATAATAAGGAACATATATGGGAATATGAAAGCTAAAGTACGGACAGAGAAGATAGGAGATTACTTCCCCATTAGAAGAGGAGTCCGACAGGGTGACCCTCTATCACCCAAACTCTTCTCGGCAACCCTAGAACACGTATTTCGGCAGCTCGATTGGTATAAACACGGGATAAATATTAATGGGAAATTACTAAACCACCTTAGATTTGCCGACGATCTAATACTAATAAGCGAAGACCCAGAAACCCTACAAAACATGATAGAACAACTAGTACATGAAAGTGAGCAGGTTGAACTATCAATGAATACAGAGAAAACAAAGGTTATGACTAATTACACTAAAGTTCCTATTAAACCTAATAATGTCAATGAATTGGAATATGTAGAGAAATATACATACCTTGGCCAAATAATATCTCCTACAGACCTCACTACAAAAGAAATAAATAATAGAATAACTATAGGATGGAAGAGATATTGGGCCCTAAAAGATGTCATGAAAAACCCGCATATACCAATAGAAGGCAAAAAGAAAATATTTAATACTTGTGTTCTACCCAGTATGACCTACGGGTGCCAGACTTGGAGTTGCACAAACAAAAATATCAAAGTGCTGGAAACCTGCCAACACAGAATGGAACGAAGTTTACTTAACATAAAACTTAAAGATAAAATTAGGTTAGCAACAATAAGAAAACGAACCAATGTGATAGATATAAAATATCATATCCAACAACTGAAATGGAAATGGGCTGGACACATGATACGAAGTAAGACTGAGAAATGGACTAAAGAAGTGACAGAATGGTGTCCAAGATATAATACCAGAAATAAAGGAAGACAGCATCGAAGATGGGAAGATGATATTCTAAAGGTGGCAGGTCCGACTTGGATGAGGACAGCAAGAGATAGATCTTTGTGGAGAAAACTTGGGGAGGCCTATGCTGAAAAGCAAAACAATCTAGAAACCGGTGTCTAATATAGTAAATTATCACATAAGTACTTTTATATAATCAAATTAAAATAGTAGATTTAAGATTAGAAATGTAACTGCACTTATTTATAGATTGTTAATAAAGGCTTTTATTATTATTATTATTAAATTAAAAATCTGTTTGATTTCAAAAACGCGCAACTTGCTGTTAGGTTCCATTTCGATAAGACTGTGGTCAAAGCAAAGCGTAAGTAGCGTGGCGGGTAAATTAAACATTGTAACGGGTAATCTTTAGTAAAAATAAATAGAAAACATCAATTATAACTCTATTTGAAATAATCTAAAAATCAGCCCTTAAAATAACGACATTAGAAAGTTTTAACCTCCCCGTGTAAAACTAGATCATACGTAGATACCTTTCTTGCCTTTACCTATAGTAGATTCGCGGTTTTGCACTATACCCGACGATATATGAACAGCACTGATCCCTCGTATATTATTATGTGTAGAAAAATAATATTTACATGTTTCATTATATGAATAACATAGTCATTTAAATAATTGCATGTACGTGCTCATTAAGGTTTATTTAAATCAGATGGCTTAGAGATATGAATGACTTTAGATTTTTCATTTACGCATCAGAATCTTACAGTCCCTTACCCACAGGTAATCATACTTGCAATTTAAGTTAACGAGCACGCTTCAATAGTAGTTTGTTCTCTGGTGTAAGGTGATCGCTGACGTAGATGCTACTGGCAGGACCAGGTACTCCCAGGTCCGCGGTGGTGAGACCGCGCCGAGCTCGTACCGCCTTTTACCGCCGGAACTAGTCTTTGCAAAAGCGCCTCGTGAACTTCACCATTATCGCGGGGACGGGAGCCTGACCGTTTTTGTCTGATTTCATATCAAAACGGCGCACACGGTGTGTGTAATCGATGTCTTTAAGGTCGAGTTGATGACCTACTTTAGCACTTATATTATGTAATATAGTTTGAAGTTTTTCCCCATTAATTACCCGCACACCTGAGATTTCTACACTGTACATCCGATTCGATTCGTGTAAGGTATTTATTGTGTCTTTTGCCGATATTAATTCAGTTTGCAATTTGGTAACCACTGCCATCTCTATCCTCAACTAACAATCAATGCTCGTGAATTTAGCATCAATTTCGCTTAGTCTAATATGGAGAGCCTGAATTCCCGCGATGGCATCCTTCAACTCGTACTTTACGGTACTTAAATCATCCCGTAAAGTCTTATCTCTGGAAGTGTGGCGTGTGTCTCTGAAAGTATTTTATGGAAATGTTGAAACATGTTTCAGCAGTGACTTATGAACTGCAAGTTTGTAATTTTGTTCTCAACATCAATAATATTCCCGCGCTCAGAATGGGGAAAAGTGAGAACTGCCGGTGACTTGACGAAGATATGACGAGGTTCCGTCCCTGTTCCGACGCGCGAACCCTTAGGTATCTCAAGAGGAATATGTCGCAATTGTATGTTGAATGTCTGTCGTTCCGTTCCAGTTGAGCGGGTCGCTGGGGTCGGTGGGGTCTGTGGGCGGCGGCGGCGGCGGCGCGGGGCGCGAGGCGGAGCTGGCGCGGCCGCTGACGGCGGGCGAGGAGGAGCTGCAGCTGCAGCTGGCGCTGGCCATGTCGCGGGAGGAGGCCGAGCGGGACGAGCGCCGCCGCCGCTCCGACCACGTGCGGCTGCAGCTGGCGCTCTCGCAGTCGCAGCAGGACGCCAGGTGGGCTGATGATGGAGGTTGAGTGCAGTACAGGCTGGCCATGTCGCGGGAGGAGGCCGAACTATTATTGAAGCTACATTGAAGATAACATATCTTACTTAATTACCCCTATCTTTAAAAACGGTGATACTAAACTAGTAACAAACTATCGAGGTATTTCTAAATTATCCTCACTAGCCAAAATACTGGAAAAAATTGTTACTGACCAATTAGCTGAAGCAGTTTAACATCACATTTCTCCACAACAGCACGGCTTCTTTCGAGGTAGGAGTGCAGACACCAATTTATGTTTTACAAATTTTATTCTAAACGCACTAGACGCTGGATGTCAAGTTGACGCTGTATATACAGACTTTTCCGAAGCATTTGACATAATAAATCATAACATCCTCATAACGAAATTATCTTCATTCAGTATACACGTTGACCTTCTAAGGTGGATTAAATCATACATTAGTAATCGAAGTCAAGCAGTTGCTTTAAGAGGTTACATTTCAAATTTTCTTAATGCTACCTCCGGAGTTACTCAGGGTTCCCATTTGGGTCCTTTACTTTTCTCTATATATATATAAACGATATTTACCACGTTTTTAATGAATCTTTTCATTTGCTTTACGCTAAATACACAAAGATTTTTTGAAATTATTACAAACTTAATTGACTGTCAGCATTTACAATATGATCTAGATAAATTAAATGATTATTGCAAATCATCTCTACCTTAACCTTCAAAAATATCATGTTATCTTAGTCACAAGGAAACAGAATAAGATAATCATCGATTATAATCTTGCAAGTCTCAAAAGGGTTGTGGAAACCAGAGGTCTTCGAATTACTCTAGATTTTAAAATGCATTTTAATGTACACATTAATAATATTATTAATAAAGCGTTTAAACTGCTCGGCTTAATATTTCGTATCACAAACCCTTTTACCCAGCCTTCTACTCTTAAAATACTATATTTCTCGTACGTAAGAAGCATACTTGAATTTGGTTCAGTTGTGTGGAACCCGCAATATCAGGTTCACGCTGTTGATATTTAGACACCATATTTTTATATAAAATATTAAATACCATTGTCGACTTACCCTCTCTAGTACCTAAATATAGCTTTAGAATTCCAAGGAAATCATCTCGTTCCCACAATTTATTTTACATAGAAAAAAAATAGATATGTGTCATACCAACTATGCATAGAATACTAAACTTATTTTAGAAGAACTATTAACTTGTATAACAGCAATCTTTTAGAAGTTTATATATTTGATTGTTTATTTGGTAAATTTAAGATACATATAAGAAAAATATTGTACTCTTTTTAGATAATTGTCAAAATTGTGATAACTATGTATAAGTTGTGTCTATACTTTAAAAAAATTCTTATGTTTAACCTGTATGGGACTCACTGTCGAAATTAATTTTAACTATATCATGTATATCTTTTGTTAAAGACTGTATGTTCCCTGAAAAAAAAATAACTTGTTTACATAACGCTTAGCTTCATTTTGCAAAAAATGTATCTTAGCTTTATAGCCCTCGAAAACTACAAAACCGGATACATGAACATGTTTTGTCGTGTCCACTTCACATGCAATGTCCTCGGTCGATTGCAGGCCCGACGGCGCCACCAACGGCCAGTCGCACCTGCTCGACCTGCTGGACGTGCAGCTGGGCCCGCCGCCTGCCGCCGAGCCCTGGCCGCTGTCGCCGCCGCAGAGGCAGGTCAGTAGCGACCCCCCTCCTACCTACGGGAATACAAAATTATTGTAAATTGTATAAAAGTCACAAGTTTTTTTAGCAGTTACTAAAAGTTCAGTAACGCTGTTGCGATTCCTCTGGGACGACGCGGGCGCAGCTCGCGTACCAATTAAAATCTTGTCTTCATTTTACATAAAAAAACCAGTGCCAACTAAATTCACAAGTTCATTTGTGACTTTATCTTTCTTGTCGTTTTTAAGTC
Source organism: Leptidea sinapis (assembly GCF_905404315.1). Lineage (NCBI taxonomy): Eukaryota > Metazoa > Arthropoda > Insecta > Lepidoptera > Pieridae > Leptidea > Leptidea sinapis. The sequence goes on from NC_066282.1 coordinate 689,975, forward strand.
CTTTAGTCTAGCAGATTTGCTCAAAGTATCCTTTATATTAGACGGTGCAAAGGGACAAGTGGCTTACCTGATGGAAATAAACTTATCAGCCGCCCTGGACGTCATCAATACTAGTCACACAAGCGTTCCGATGAGATGACGGTGTACCGCTGTTTGACGCCGGTTGTAAGGCAGAGCGGCCATGCCAGCCCAATTCGGTCACAGCTCGAGGTCACAACGTGGTACTGCCACTCGTTCCAATTGAATACATGCAGCATCATTAGGCAGTCCTTTTGCGCACAAAATGAACCCAATTTTGGGAGAATTTTATTGAAAATTATGACATTCGAGGTAAGGATCGCCTTATGTTAAATGGTCACCGCCGCCCACATAGCCTGCAACATTAGAACAGGAGAACCACAGGGGCGTTGCTGAAAGTTTTAAGAAAAGTGGACAAGTGTACGTTCATTGAAGATACCCGTGTCTTATTGATAACACCGCGTAAGGAAGTTCCGTCCATAGTCTGGTTGTACACGGAAGGAAGGACCTTCAAATCTATACTGTAGCCGACACGTCCAGATGGTGGGGATGATATGCTAGTTTGTGGCGAGTCGTGCGAAGGTGGAGTTCGCGGCAGGAATCAGGTGCCGTACATAGTAAGTTTATTGGCCGCGTACACTATGCGTGCCCGCACAGTACCAAGTGCATCGCTGCGCTGGTTACGACATATTACACATTAATAATATTATGCGTTATACAGGCTTTTCTCTTATTTTATTGTTGACAAATAGTCAATATGTGACTTAAACTCCAGTGTTGAGATGTGTGAGAGTGTCTTATAACGTATGTACAATTAACAATATTTAATGTATAACTTTGTTTTGTGTGCACACCCCCTCAGCCCGACACTCCGGATGTCAGTATATTCACGGACGCCATGGTGAGAGCGTGCTCAATCATTGTGGATCTTGTTCATATCAATCATTTAGCAGCTTGCTATAATCACACACTGGAGCTATTTTCATTTCTGGCCGCCCATACTCTCTTGAACGCGGCGGCCGTTGAGAGCCGAGGCAGGTTCGGAACCCCATTAGGAAGGGGCTGCCGGCTGCCACAATCAATACGAAGAGGAAGGTCACGTAATTGTTCTGAGAGCAATATTTTAACTCAATAAATGTTAGTTGGTTTTCCTATTTCCTCGTGACCGTGATCATCAAATGTTTGCCAGCGCCAGCTATTGTATATATTTGTGTAGCCAGTATATTTCCTTCCTCGTGTCCGTACCGCCTCAAGTTTCCTTCTCGGTAACTCAGCATCTTATAAAGCTCTTCATTACTCTCGTGTGTCTATTGTGCGTTAGTAATTTACGACGATTTTAATTATTTTCGTCATAGTAGGCGCTTGTGTTCTTTTATTATGCGAGTGTTCGGTATGTTTGTTTACAATATACAGTAATAATAAAATAATAAACAGTAAGCTCTCCACATCCTTTATTATCGAATGTATGTAATACGTGGGGTGTGGTTGATGACATATAATGTCTTAGCTTGTAGTGAACAGGGCTGCATATATTTGTGATCAAGCTCACCGCCCCCAGCTGCTACTTACAAACTCATGAGACTGAATCATTATTATGGTTGGTGTAAGTGCGTGTACTACGTGTACAGGACACCAGCCCCGAGGTGTGGTCCGGGGTGAGCAGTCCGGCGCGCGACCCCTGGGCGCCGCTCGCTGCCGACCCCTGGGCTCCGCTGGCGCAGGTCTGTTATCTATTGTATGAATAGACAAGAAACATCATGGACCCATGAGGCATGAGGTTCCAAATACACTGAGAGGCCTCAATGGATGATGATGAAGTCTTGAAAATAAGAAGTGCCGAAATTGGCGTAAAGATTTATTACTTATTTCTTACTGTATAATTTATTTATTAATTTTTAGCTAATTATGTTTGGACAATCAACATATTTTGTTAAATCATAATACATCTTGGGCTAAAGTAATATACAATCAAATCAGGTTTTCGATTTAATATGAGCAAACAGAATAACATTCAGCAACCTTGCACTTCGAGAAAGCTGTTGGTGAGAACACGCCTCCCCAGAGTAGAACGTATTAAAACTGTCAATATCAATCATATTTTGTCGATTGTTTACTAACGTTCTCGCAAGATAATTACTTTACGTTAGAAAAGGAAAATGTAAGGGTATGACCAATGGTTTAGCAGGGATGTGGGATATGTCAAACCGTTAAGAGATAGGACACTTTAACACTGTTACCTAAGGAACTCTGTGTCAGTAACACTACATTAAAATAACACGGAGGTATTACGTTTGTGACCGGTGGACAAAATCGAGCAATTATTGGGATTTAAAGGTTCTTGGGCAGTACAGTGTACTCTTCTAAATATGACAGGTAATTTTTTTTATGGAAAAAGGAGGACAAACGAGCGTACATTGTGGTAAGTGATCACCGCCGCCCACATTCTCTTGCGACACCAGAAGATTTACAGGACCGTTTCCGGCCTTTAAGGAAGGTGTACGCGCTTTTTAAAGTACCCATGTCGTATCGTCCCGGAAACACCGCATAAGGAAGCTCATTCCACAGCTTTGTAGTACGTGGAAGAAAGCTCCTTGAAAACCGCACTGTGGAAGACCGCCACACATCCAGATGGTGGGGATGATATCCTAACATGTGGCGTGTCGTGCGAAGGTGGAATTCGGCGGCAGGAATTAGGTGAAACAGCTCTTCGGAACACTTCCTGTGATGAATGTAGTAGAAGACACACAATGAAGCGACGTCGAATTTCCCGATAGAGTCACTGGAATCGTTCACGCAGTGTAGTGATAAGCTCTCCCACATTGAGTATATGCATGTTACGTAACATAGTCAGTGCCAGTGGCGGCCGGCTCACTATGTCCGTGTCACAGAGCAAGTCGCCGGTGTCGCTGCTGTCGTCGCCGTCGTCGTCGGAGCTCGAGCAGTTCGACGCGCTGTCCCAGCGGCGCGACCCCGCCCCGGCGCCCGCCCCCGCCCCCGCGCCCGACCCCTTCGACCTGTCCGCGCTGGTCGGCCCGCCAGGTGACACGCACACACATCTTTCATCATCATCATTTCAGCCGGAAGACGTCCACTCCAGCAGTGCCACAAAAGCCTCTCCCAAAAATCGGTCCTCCGCTGCCCTCATCCAAGCTATTCCGGCGATCTTGACCACATCGTCGGTCCATCTTGTGGAGGCCTACCAACACTACGTCTTCCGGTTCGTGGACACCATTCGAGGACCTTACTGCCCCTACGGCCATTTGTCAGTCGAGTTATGTGCCCTGCCCGCTGCCACTTCAGTTTCGCAATCATTTGGGCTATGTCGGTGACTTTGGTTCTCCTTCGGATCACCTCATTTCTGATTCGATCTCGTAGCGAAACTCCGAGCGTAGCCCTCTCCATTGCCCGCTGAGCAACAGTGAGCTTCCTCATAAGGCCCATAGTTAGCGACCACGTCTGCGTTCCGCATGGCATCACTGGCAACACACATTAGTTAAAAACCTTCGTCTTCAGACACTGTGGTATTTTGGACAAGAAGATTTTACGGAGCTTCTCGACCGCTGCCCATCCGAGTTGGATTCGACAAGTGACCTCTGTAGCGAAATTGGACCTGCCTAACTGGATTATTTGGCCGAGATAGACATTCTCGTAGACAATTTCGAGAGTACAGTTCCCTATTGTTATGGAAGTAGGTGCGAAATGGACATTTGACATGATCTTCGTCTTTTCCATGTTCATTTTGAGACCTAATCCTTGGAAAGCTGTATTGAGGCCATCAAGCATATGGCTTAAGTCTTCCATGGACTCTGCCATGATTATAATATCGTCTACGAATCGTAGGTGAGTGATATATTCGCCGTTAATATTGATGCCCAACCCGTTCCAGTCGAGAAGCTTAAAGACATCTTCCAATGCAGCGGTGAACAGCTTCAGCGATATAACATCGCTTTGTGTGACTCCAAGCTGCAGTCGGATAGGCTTCCAGAACTGATCCTGGAGAGAGACTGACATGGTGGCGTTTCCATACAAAAGGCTTCCAGAACTGATCCTGGAGACAGACTGACATGGTGGCGTTACCATACAAACACTTAAACGCTTCGATATATCGATAATCAATATGACACCTCTGAAGAGACTGAAGCACCGCACACGTCTCGAATCGAATAAAAGGCTTTCTTATAGTCCACGAACGCCAAGCATAGTGGCTGGTTATACTCCTCTGTCTTCTGTATAACCTGCCGCAGCGTATGTATGTGATCTATGATACTAAAGCCTTTTCGGAATGCGGCTTGTTCGGGATGCTGGAAGTCGTCGAACCTGCGTACGAGACGATTCGTGATAACCCTAGAAAACAGCTTATATACATGGGTTTCTCACCCATCATATGGGCCTATAGTTCTTCAAAAGCGTTTTGCCTACGAGGATGACTAAATTTAATAGCTTCTGGAGGATCTTCAGCACAGGGATACCACCATCTCTCAGAATCTCGGCTGTAATTCCATCATCACCCGGCGCCTTGTTGTTTTTAAGCTGTTTTGGGACCATAGGGCTAATCTCGTACAGGTGACGACAACGGTGACAACTAACTGGTATCTGGGATATCTTCGGTATAGTGTTGGGTTCAGCCTTGTTTCTAACAGGTGCCCGTGCAGTCGTGTATAACTGTCCGTAGAACTTCTCGACCTCTCTCAAAAGTTCGGGTTTAGACGAAACAATCCTGCCGTCACCGGTCTTTAGCCTCGTTTGTTGGCTCTGCCCAATAGACAAATCTCGTGCGAATACTTTAGAGCCATTGTTACGCTGTATGGTCGCCTTAATGAAATCTTTGTTATAGGGGCGTATGTCGCGAGTTGGAGATTTGTCTATTTAGCTGCCTGTACTGGGATGCATCGTCCGGTGACTGAAGGACCATTTGGCGTCTTATCCATCAAATTGAGGGTAGAGTTTGAGATTTTCCGGTTCATTTTGAACGGCTAGCCTTAAAGAAATTAGACTCTGATGTTTGAACAAACAGCTGCCACGAACCTGTTATTAAACTCGTCCACGTCAACGCAGTCACCGAGGCATTGGAAGCGGTTTTACAATTCGACTTGAAAGTTTTCCGGCATTTGAATTTTGATAGGTGCAGGTCGGAACGTAGACTACACCAGTCGAGACCGCTCCAGTTTTGCATTGATATTGAATGTGCTACTATGCAGTGATCGCTCCCAGTTTTCACTGATTTTGTAACAGAGACATCATTGAACATATGTCTTTTGGTCGACATAATGAAGTCGATCTCATTTTTGGTGGCACCATTGGGGCTGATCCAAGTCCATTTACGTTGTGCTGGCTTCATGAAGATTGAGTTCATCATATAGAGATCCTCCTTCTCTATGAAGTCAGCCAGCATATGGCCTCGGGCGTTCCAATTTCCATAACCAAATTTCCCCACTCTGAACTCATCGCCGCTACGTTTTCCCAGCTTTGCGTTAAAGTCTCCCATGACAGCGTTGAAGTGGGTCTTAGGAGTGTGAATGGCTGTTGAGATGGCCTCCACCTCCTCGTCTGAGTGTGTCAAAGTCAGAGCGTAAACCTGAATGACCTTCAGCGAATACCGTTGAGTAATACTGAGTATTAGGTACGCTACCCTAGTCGACTCGCTACCCACCTCAGTTACGTGACTGGCGAGAGACTTGTGCACGAGGAACCCGACACCACCCTGGGACAGTTGGTTCCCCTCCCGGAAGTAGAGCAGGTGTCCGGAATTTGATATGATTGAATTTAGGATTAACGAATCCTTTCCCTGTCTTCGGACCTCCGTTAACCCCACGATATCCCAAGATAGCCTGCTCAGAGCTCCCTCCAACTTCTCGTCGGTCCGCAGTGTTTTGACATTATATGTTGCCAGGGCCATTGTTGGTGATTGCCGAATCCAGGAATTCTTAGCATCCCCTCGCTTATGTGGCTGCTACCGTGGTCACCACAAGCGCCGGGGACTGGGGGCCGGGGTCTTTCAGTGTATGTTCTCATTTTTTGTGGTGTTTTCTGCCATAATTGCCACGCTTGGCAGGCGGGTTGGCGATCGCAGTAGATGTTGATGCTCCTCGGAAGGATGTTGCTACCCATCCTCCGTTGTTTGTATCCCTTAGTCGCATTTCACGACACCCACGGGAGGAGATGGGGTGGTGCTATTTTGGTGCGACACCACACGCACGCCTTTACACACATTTACTTATCTAACAATGATTCTTGTCTTGAGCTAGGTTAGTCGCATTTCACAAGTATTGTTTAACTTTGTTAATCTATATTATAATATTAATCTTATCGAGGGTGCATCATTGAACTTATTCTAACGTGAAGTCTACACTTTGTCCATTTTATTAATAGTTTTTTGATAGCTCACACCCATGAAGTTTTGTATTGTTTATTTTAAATTTTATAAAATATAATATTTCTTCAAATAAAATTTGAAAACATTTTTTTTATGAACGATGCAGGATACGACCAGCGATCTCTCGCGTTCCGTGCGGGATAATAATATTTATTTCTTGATATATTAAAACTAAGTGTGGTCTTCACCTCCTCCACATTTTCACTAATGTACAATATGTTCCGCAGGGGCTTTTACTGTAGTTCAGCTGTTTGCATTGGCCAGTTCTTGGCCGTCACATGGGTGCAAGCGCTTTTGAATAATTGCAACATTTTATTTGATGTGGATGGGGGATCTTGTATTGTTTCTTGCAGCATGCCCTTTTATTTACTTTTGCCCATATAAGTTTCATGGCGTTGTATTGGCAGTGATATAGAGGAATTCTAAGGACGATATGACTATATACTGCTGCTATTTCATTAATCACATATCTACCGTTTTGGTTTTTAATATTTTTAACTTGGAATCGTCTACACTGTCAGGTTTATATTGGTTTGCGTTGGTATGTTGTCAATTTGGCTAGAGTGGTAGGGCCGGTTTGAGAGTAACTGTATCTGAGAGCCGTTAATATGACTGCTCTTTTGAAGAGCAATCTGATTGAATATGTCAATAAAGTATTTAATTTTATCCTTTCATCAAAGCTACTTTGCCTTCCACATGATCTTTGAATTGTGTGCTATGAATTCGAGACCCAATATTATAAGTGGAACCCAATATTATATATTGAAAATAAATAAATACCATGTAGAATGTTGAATGTTGGGAATAGCATCAGCCTAATGGAACTCAAGAATTTTTCGTTTCAAGTATTTCCCGTCGAAAAATATCTGTATTGGAATCCCAATGAGAAACTTGTGGTCCACTCTCAAAATTCACGGGAATAATATCGAACAAATGCCTTCGTTATACAAACTCACCAACGAGCCCTCTCACTTGCTTATGTTTGACTTTGAAGGAAATAGATTATAGATGCCGTATTTGATATCCTTAGTAAAGAGATATATAAATGCGCTACTAATAAAGGACTCTGTGTGTCCGGCCAGGTGACGGCGGCAGCAGCGAGCCGGTCAAGAAGTCCCCGTCGTCGTTCCTGGGCGAGAACTCGTCGCTGGTGAACCTGGAGCGGCTGCTGCAGCCCCCCGCCGCGCCCCTCGCTCACAACCCCTTCGCCGCGGAGCCTGCGCCCGTCGGCCCCGCACCCGCCGCAAGGCAGCTGTTCGCGCCGCCCCCGCCGGTATGTCGCTGGCCGGTGTTTAACTAACAGAATAGCAGCGGCTTAGACAATTAAGAACCGTTCACTTCATGTGAGGCTGTATCCACGCTATGTAAACAGGCTGAGGCAGTTAAGAGTAAACTTTTGCGGTGAAAAATAAAAAAATATAAACTTGGACTTTTTAGACACGTGTTTTGGCTAAACAGTGACCTAGCAATAATAGCGTCAATGACCCAACAATAACGACGTCTAAAATGGAGTTTATCTTTTCCTATTACAAAAAGTGTTTAGCTCGTGTTTAACTAAAACATCATTATGTACAACATAAACTGAAGTGTACAGGAACAATTTCAGAAGCGAAACGCAATTTATGTCAGCTGTCATCTATCTATCATAATAATTTAATCAAAATGTTACTTAAGAATATGATCTACCCGTTAGTTGATGAACTAAACAACAAAAAGACACGGATTTGTAATAGAACTTCTTCTTAAAACAAGTATATCGAAGCCAAAAATGGCTATTCTGAATACCATTTTAGAATTTAGAGTTACAAGGGCGGCACTGAAAATTTCGGGAATCAAGGAAGTGACACAACATTACTATTTAAAAATGTATTTATTGCTTTTCGAAGTATTCTCCGCGAAATTTGACACATTTTTCCATACGATGGAACCAATCATTGAAGCAACCATTCCATTCGGAAGCTGGGGTCTCCAAAATGGCCGTTTTGTAGGCGTCTACAGCTTCTTCAGGTGAAATAAATCTCTGACCACGCAATTTATTCTTTATTTTAGGGAAAGGATAGAAATCTTGATCTAAAAACTCTTTTGTTCTGTGCGCGGTGTGAGAACTCGCATTGTTGTGATGGAGGATGATGCGGCGGTTGCAGTTGTTTTTACGAAGTTCAGAGACGACCTGTGGCAAACAAATGCTAGCATACCATTCTCCATTAACGGTTCTTTGTCCCTCAAGAGGAATAGTCGCAACATGATCGGTTTTGGAGACAACCGTGGCCACCATTTTTTTTGCAACACTCTGTGAACGAACAATTTTTGTTGGCCTTAACTCATTTTCGAACACCCAAACTTGTGACTGGTTTTTTGTTTCGGGTTCGTACGCGTATATCCAAGATTCGTCACCTGATAAGATGTTGTATACAGCATTTGAGGACCCTGCGTGGAATCTTTCGAGAGTTCTGACGCACCAAGTAACGCGAGACGCTTTTTGCTCTTAACAGAGCAAATGCGGTATCCATCGGGAAAACAACTTTTTTACACCTAATTGTTCATGCAAGATTATTTGTATTTGACTCATGCCAATGTCTAAAGTTGCCTGAATTTCTCGGTATGTCACATGTCGATCTTCCTCAATCAGCTTACGCACAGCATCAATGTTTTCTTTGGTGACTGCAGTTTTTGGACGACCATGACGGGGATCACTGAGCTTGACACGTCCACGTTGAAATTCAGCAAACCAGCGATAAATTGTGATTTTGGATGGGGGTTCATCACCAAATGCAGATCATCCGGTCAACACACTGTTTTTGTGTTAAACCACTTTGAAAGTCATAATAAATCATCCCCCTAGAATTTTCTCGAGTCAATCCCATTTTCTCAACAAGTTTGAAAATACCTTGTGACAAGACCGAGAATCTTTTTTTAAATAAATAAATGGTATTTGATTTTTTAAAGCAAGGAGCTTTCAATTAAAAAGATTTTAATATGACAGGAACAGTGGAAATATTCCATTCCCGATACTTTTAGTGCAGCCCTCGTATAGGAGGCCTGTCTCAGTCCCCGATATATCGAACTCGTGAGTACGTGTGGCGGCCGCGCTATTTATTTATTTATTATTCGCTAGCCTGGCTATTATAAGTGATTATCATTATAATTTAATTACCATTCATGATAGCTACCTATTTATTTCCTATATACTAAGTATGTTTGACTATATTGTGGTCTTCCACCGCATGCATTACTATTTGCAACTAATGTAGGTTTAAAAAATATTGATTTATTAAAACCATAGAAAAAATTGAGCCATTTTTATAAGGTGACTAGGTTTTACTTAAAATATTCTGATTATATAAGCACATTATATTAAAAAATGTGATTACAAATCGAAAATATGTGATTATTAAATACTTAGGACGGTTTGAGCATTTCTGATAATCGTGCCCATGATAATGAATGCCTGTGTTCAAATTACAAAATAAAATTAAAATGCTATTAACTGCAATTAAATATATGAAAACCAAGTGGAAAATTAATGGAAACTTCAAGATGGTGTGTTTTTGACTGGAATGCAAGGTGGATATAACTAACACTCGTGATATCTTTCTCTGTGGAATAGTAGAAATTATGCCGATCACAGCTGGTAAAACATTGGCCTATACATACTGAGTACGAGGTAGGAAAATGCAATCAATCTTAAAACTATATGAATATTATAGCCAAAGCATATTAAATTGGGACTTATTAAACAATTAGTAAAGCCAAATCATGATTTGAAGAGTTTTTTCAAAAGCTTTCAGAACCTATAATTAAAGCTGCAATTCTTGTAGGCTTAGTTGCTATTATAATTGCAGCCACATAAGTGTTAACCATGAAAAATGCTTATTTGTCGCTTTCACCAGAAAAATCCACAGAATTTAGTTACCAAATGTAAAAACACCGAATCGATAAAAAACTAGTAGTTAATGATCTAGGAGTACTTCTGGATGCAAAGTTAATATTTGGAGAACAAATAGACACTATTGTTGGTAAATCAATGTTTATACGCTTCATCTTGCGCGTAAGTAGCCCTTTTTCTGATTTGGACTGCACCAAGGTTTGTTAAATTTATATTTTAGAATCATTCTTGAAAATTGCAGTGTTATATGGAACCCTTAATATTCTATGTATATTAACAAATTAGAAAGCATTCGGAGAAAATATGTTAAACACCTTAACTTTAGAACAAACAGTTATAATAAAGGTTATGAAGAATCTTGTAAACACCATCAACTCATTAGTCTTGAAAACAGACGTAACATGCTTGATTTATCTCTTTTACATGGGCTTTGTCACCCACCTATATACCTAGTCACACACAAGTATACCTAGTTTTGCCATAAATACTGAAACAAAGAAAAAAAAATGTGGTGCGTACTAAGTAAACATGTCAGAAGTGAAACATCTTTGGGAAACTAATTTTTAAATCTCGTTTTTAAACTAAATGTTTTTTTTATATTAGAAATTATTATTCTACTTACTCGCGGCCACGCATTAAACCCGCACGATACAACGCTAGTAGGGAAGATGTTCAATTTTTTCGCATCTGCGCGCATAACGTGCACGATAAAAAGCTAGTGGGGAAGAAGTTCTACGTTTTTGCGGCCGTACGCTGAACCTGGACGATATAACTCTAGCAGGAAAGATGTTCTACTTACTCGCGAACGCGAGCTAAACCTAAATGATACAATGCTCGTTGCGAAGTTTTTCTACTTACTAGTGATGCCATGTGCTTCATACTACGTTTGCTTTTTCTCATTCTATCTCAATTGGTCTCAATCCCTCTGTCTCTCTTCTTGGATAAAAACGTCACTAATTGCCGGGACGCTTTCGTTTCCGTTTCATTTGTAAAATATTACCCTCATGCGCCTAAACAAGATTCACTTCAAAATTTTTCTATTGCAAAAAACATTTATTGCTTTTGCAGGGTGTCAGTTTAATATATACATAAATATAAAACAATTTAAAATTGATTGACAAAAAGCGCATACTGCAATTCGGAATGAAATATTTCAGGCGAAACTATCAATAAACGAGATCAAGCAGCAGCAGATGGGTCTCGCCAGTAGCGTGAGCTTCCCCAGCGCGGCGCCTGTCTTCGGCGCGAGCGCGGGCCCCGGGCTGGGCCCCGGCCCCGGGCTGGGCCCCGGCCTGGGCCCCGGGCTGGGCCCCGGCCTGGATCCCTGGGCGCCGGCGGGGGCGCGGCCCTCGTCGCCGTGGTCGGGGACGCCCAACCCCTTCCTGTCGTAGCGGGGGGCCGCCGGTGCTGGTGCATTCACTACAACAAACTAATAACATGGAAAACTTTCATTATGACTTATTATACTAAGTAACTGTTTGTTTATGCTCCCGTCGTTCATATATCAGTATTAACATTAAGTTTCGTCGATCCGAGCCGGCCGGGTGCCCGCGGTCCCACTGTTGAATCATTATTCTGTCTTAAGTTTTCTTTTTCAAAACAAACTTCTCGCCGATATTATCACCCTGCGACCCGCCCGGAAGATGTACTTTGCGGAACTCTTCCTAGTACATCGTGAACCATTTTATTATTAAGAAAGAGCTAAAGAGAAGCGTCGAATGTTACCTTCTTTGACTGACACGAGAGCGGGCATTGCATTGTGCGCGGACCCGAGGCAAACCCGAGGGTTACGATACACCCGAGTAGATCGATAGTGCTTTATCCTCCACCTAGGAAATGATGAGGTGGAGGACGAATTAGAAATAAATTTTCATACAATTTCTAAACCTCTCAAGACGGCTACCCGTAACTGGTATAATGGTCACCTTTTTTGGTCTGACATTGTCCAATCTTGTATTTACTTTTATAAGTTGCCCACTATGGTCGGACTGAAGATTATTAATTATGAGTTTACTAGTAATAGTAACATCTGTAAAAATGTTATCTAAACAGGTTGCTGTTGTAGAAGTGATTCTAGTAGGTTCCCAAAATACATTGAACAAATTAAAACTTTGAAATAAATTTTTAAGGCTAGTACAATTGGCCGAAGGTTCAAGCAAGTTTATATTAAAATCTCCACACACTATAATTGACTTGCTAGTTTTGCTAAATTTTGATAGTACCTCGTCCATTCTATGTTGGAATTGTTCATATGATGCAGTAGGGGGGCGGTATACACTTACAATAATAAATTGCTCTAGTTCTATACAAGCTATCTCAATTAGTTGTTCTATAGAGAGATTAACAATATCTCTTCTATTTTTACATTTTAATCTATTATTAATAATAATTAGGGAACCTCCATGTATTGCCCTACTTCTACAAAACGAACTGACTACTTTATGTTCTCTAAAACTAAACTGGAGCTGATGACTCTTACGCCAATGTTCTGTAATACATAATATATCTATATTACAGCAGCTCAAAAACATTTCAATTTCTAATTCCTTACTTGAGATACCTTGTATATTCTGGTGAACAATATTTATGAGCTTTATAATATGATTATCTATAGCAGTAACATTTATATTTGGTGAATGTTGCCTATTTTGTATGATATTGCAAGAGTTGTCCTCCCTTGTCAAATGAAAAAAAAAATGGAAAAATACGCAATCTACAGGCTCCAGATAGAGTCGAGGGCCTCAATATATTTGAGTATTGTTATCGCACTTCCTTGATTCATCATTAATAATGCCACATTTTATGTTTAATATTTCAAAAAAAAAATTATTTCCTTGTATACATAATTATTTCCTTGTATACATACTCGCATTAATTGAAACCGCAGTATAAAGTAGTGATTCCAGTCTCCCTGAGAATGAAGTAACATCTTGGATTCCCTCTGATTCGGAAATTAAAAAGCAAAGTGCAAGGTTAAAAATTGTATGGTAAATGCGGTAACAGCTCTATATTGGAAGCCTTCAACAACATAGTCGTGGTAAAAAAACGACATTGTTGCGAGAATGGTTATTGCCGTCTTCTTCCGGTTTCGTCTCCGGCGACAATATTATATCGACCCAACAACTGTCCTCCATTATATTTCCAATAAGTCATGCAATATCCATCGAGTTCAAACTTACAAATCTTCAGGTCTTCATACAAAACCATTGACACTTGACTTGTGTCAATACCTAATACGGTACGAATTTAATGACATGTCATATTATATCAGTTATCGGTTAGTATAAAATTGATGTATGCTATTAGCACAAGTAATATTTAATATTAATTGTGCTAATAGCATACATCGGGCGAGCTCCACGACAAACAATGGACATACTGATTAAACTGTCCTGATCCTTTCAGTGGTATGTGGGCCACTAAATTACAAGAGTAATTTTGACAGTGAAATAAATGAATACTTATTTGAAATCGATTTGATACAATAAAAAAATAAGATAAAGGTTGTCCACTGGCTGAAACACAATCTGTATGTATGTAAACTGCAACTAACCAGTGTCGTAGTCCGTTACAAGTTCAATACACTCACAATAGAATAAGGTAAGAACACGTTAGAAAGGAATTTTCATATAACATATATTTTGTACGTAATAAATGATGCCCTCGTATCCCTCAACACGGAGGCTCCAAATTGTGCTTATTCAAGTCGGCCATTTGACTTGGTCGCATCTCTCACTTTATGTTCCCTCGTCCTGTCTCTGTGTCCGTCCGTACACACTCGGCGACAAACAATACTCGTTACGTTACGACATGTTTCAGTGACGGCCGCTGCTAACAAACTATGGTGCCGGAACCTTCAACAATCACGATATACGTTCTTACATATTCAAACTACCCTACGTTATTTAATTCTGTCTTTTATGTTTTTAAATAATAACAAAATCATTTTTACTAAATTATAATAATTGAAACGAAACAAATATTAAAATAAACATTAAAAGAGATAAAATATATTTTTTGTTGATAATATTTTTTACAATTGTAACTGACAAATCAGTACTTTTAATGATGAGTTTTATATATACATTATGACGTTATAGATTTTAATGAATTGTTTACAATATATTGTCGAATGAAGACAGATGTATTGATTGTTGCCCCACAACTTTCATTTATCATGAATCTATAATAATTGTAAGGTATCTTAAGGTAATATTATATTTTTGTAAAGTAAACTGGGTAACACGAGTGGTGGTGTGGTGTCGGTGACCTGCAGCTCGTCTACTTGACTCCAAGTAACCTAAAGGTTTTATCACCTGTCGAAACAATGTCTGTACAGTCATGATGCGGTACGGTTGATGGACATTCTATCACTCACTTGTTCACACAACATTGAACTGAGAGTTGTACAAAATATGTAATATTATGCAATAATTTCCCCCAACCTTCAGCCTCGGTCTATTGTCGCATAACACATTGGTACCTAATTCAGTGTATGTTCATATGGGCAGTATTGAGATCGTCTATACTCTATGAAATTATTTCAATTCCAGCCTATGTTTCAGATAACTAACTTTAATTATCATATAATACAAAACTTGGATTTGATTTGATTGATGTAACTTTTGTTGTTTGGCTTTATATATTTGAAATCATTATGTTATTAGAAGTGTTCTGTTGGTGAGGTCGGGTCCAGTTTCTCTCGCTGGTAATCTGAAAGTCGAAATGGTTCTAATGTCCCCAGCCGTCTAAGACTGTTCGGACTTGTATCAAATTTGTTTTCGAATTTAACATTATTGAATACTTAATGAACAATACCTTTCGAGTCGACAAGAATGGTTAATATTAGTTGTAAATAACATATATTATGGAGTCAATCAAAGTCCGCTGTCACGTTGTGTGAAGAGGAGTGTCGTTACACCAATCATAATATCATTATTATTTAGATTAATTATTATTATTATTACATTCATATGTAGTATAATGGAAATTTGTTAGTTCGCGGTAATGATCAAATAAAATAGTTGTATTGTGATGGTGAAATTAAAGTATCAGTTTATAATGTCTGGACAAATAAAGTATTCCAACGGAACTTCAGTTCGATTTGCTGCGAAATTAGAACATCTTCGTTTCGAAGTAACGGAATGTAAGCGAATACACTAGCAGTAGTCTGTACTACTTTATATAATGTGATAACGTCGCTCATTGAGCATGTGCTTCGCTCTGTACCGTGTTGTATCTCGGACACGGACATGTTCTGGTTGCGAGTGCTCCGTCCCGCCGTGCCTTACTCACCGCCGCTGCACTCAGTACTCCCGCGTATTATGGAGTGTGTGTGAATGTGTGAGGTGGGGCGTGTTCTGTACTGCCGTGTTCCTCCCGTATGACTGTGTTTCAAATCCTTACGGATATTTAAGTGCCTCGTGAACAAGGATTATTATATTTTTCTGATATTCAAGTCGTCGTAGTTCGTGCGGCCGGCCGTGGACGGTCTCGTCCACTCCAAAGTGCTATTTGTACATCGACGTCAAGTTGCTTACGTGCTGGCATTGAAACATCAAGTATTTTGCGCTGGTTATAATTAATATAAGTACGGTTTCATTTTGATTATGTTTACTAATAGCGGTTTCAATGGTTATTAATTATTATATTATCGGTTATGTAGATAAATTTTTATTTAATATATTATTTTTGACCAATATATTGCATCGATGCTGCTAATCTAATGTGTCACTTAGCTAGGAAGAACTGTAAAAAATTATGTAACTATTTAATTAAAAAATATATAAGTTTTTCAGTATACTGTCTTTTAATTAAAACACCCCCCTGAACACCAGTAGAAGACGCGACAATTACCTGCCTGTTGCTCTCCGAAGAGACCCGTGCGGTGCGGCGCGGCGGTGGTACTGCTATTCAAATTCAAATATTTTTATTCAAAAATAGGATGTGACATCATTTATTGAAAGTCAACAACTACCACCCATTCCAAAACGAATGCCTCAGACCTGAGAAGAACGGGCGCAACAAACTCGGCGGACTATTTTTTTCATTGTGGTATCATTAAGAAAGTTATTTATGTTACAGTTACCTTTACCACACACAAAGGTTTTTTAACAATAGTCAATAACGCAATACTTTTGTTTTGAACACTTTCTGGGTTCTTGTTGGGCATATACATCGCCCCACAAAAGACTTACTAACTCGACTAAGCCGAGTAGTAGGCATTATAGGTTTTTCTCTGTTCCTGGTGTTAACATTATGCTTATGACAGTTTATAGCAAATTCACTTAGGTGCCTGTGGACATACATTACATTATCAAGAATATATTGAGAAGCAACAGTAAAGATGTTAATTTCTTTGAATTTTGCTCTCAATGATTCCTTAGGATCTAGGTTATAAATAGCGCGAATAGCCCTCTTCTGCAGCACAAATATTGTATTAATATCGGCAGCGTTGCCCCATAGCCCCATAGTAATTACCATAGGACACTATAGTATAGAAAAACCTAAAGTATACTAGTCGCGCCGTATCTATGTCAGTTAATTGTTCCAACATTTATTAACTTCAGCCAGCCGTCCATGCCACCGTTGCACATGAGGAATGACACCCTGGCCCATACGGCAAAAGAGAAAGCCGATCTCGTGTGCGCTCTTTTCGCCTCCAACTCGACTCTTGACGACAACGGAAAACCGCACCCAGGCATAGCGGCACCGCGGGATGGCCGGCGGTGTCAGAGCTCTATGCCTGAAGAACAGTTCAGGCAGAAAACTGTTAGGCGAGCTCTGTTATCGTTGGACGTCAGGAAGTCGAGCGGGCCGGATGGCATTTCTCCAATCGTGCTTAGAACGTGTGCCCCTGAGTTGACGCCCGTGCTAACGCGTTTATTCCGGCACTCTTATTCCAAAGGCGTAGTCCCTGACTCATGGAAGTCAGCCCTTGTCCATCCGATCCAAAAAAAGGAGACAGTTCGGATCCGGCAAACTACAGGCCTATTGCTATTACCTCCCTGCTCTCCAAAATCAGGGAGAACATAATTAGCCGTCGGCTCTTGGAATACCTATAGGGTCACCAGTTGATCAACAACCGACAATACGGCTTTCGCTATGGTGGGTCGGCAGGTGATCTTCTGGTATACCTAACACATAGATGGGCTGCGGCTATTGAAAGCAAGGTGGAAGGCTGGCGGTTAGCCTGGATATAGCGAAGGCCTTTGATCGTGTATGGCACAAGGTGCTCCTCTCTAAACTTCCATCATTTGGGCTTCCCGAGAGCTTGTGCAAGTGGACCTCCAGCTTCCTCACTGGGCGCAGCATACAGGTCGTTGTCGACGGACATTGCTCGAACCCGAAGCCCGTGAATGCTGGAGTGCCCCAAGGCTGTGTGCTATCTCCTACGCTGTTTCTTCTGCATATCAATGATATGATGGACACCTCCAACATTTATTGCTATGCAGACGACAGCACTGGTGATGCCATATACACGGGCCATGCAGGTCTCTCTCGGGAAATCGGCGACCAGTGCCGGGAGAAACTTGTGTCTTCTATCGAGTCCTCTCTTGAGAAGGTCGCGGAGTGGGGTAAATTGAACCTTGTCCAATTTAACCCGCAGAAGACTCAAGTTTGCGCGTTTACCACTAAAAAAACCCCATTTGTCGTATCACCGCTCTTCGACAACACTTCCCTAAAAGACTCGCCTAGTATCGGAATACTGGGTCTCGAAATCTCGAGCGATTGCCAATTCCGTGGCCATCTGGAGGGCAAAGCCAAATTGGCTTCAAAGAAACTGGGCGTCATTTATAGAGCACGGCAATACTTCAAGCCGGCCCACATTCTAGCGCTGTACAAAGCGCAGGTCCGGCCACACATGGAGTATTGCTGTCATCTCTGGTCTTGCGCACCCCAGTATCAGCTCGATCCATTTGATCGCGTGCAACGCAGAGCAGCTCGAATTGTCGGGGACCCAGTACTCTGTGAACGGCTGGATCACTTAGCATTGCGTAGAGACGTCGCTTCATTGTGTGTCTTCTACCGCATTTATCACGGGGAGTGTTCCGAAGAGCTGTTTAACAAAGTTCGCTCGACGCTGTCATCGAGTGCGCACGCTACGCACGTTTCAACATCAAATAAGTAACAAATAACTACCTACCGTTTAGCGCAATATATCGTTTAGTGCAATATGGGTAAATGTGCAAAGTGTGGTAAAGTCGTATCAAAGAAGGCGGCTGGATTGCAGTGTGGAAAGTGCAATAAATGGCTTCATGCAACATGTGCTTCACTAACAACAGAGCAAATTGGAACTCTGACTGCCATGGAGGCGGTGGATTGGAGATGCAAGGACTGCAACATTCGACTTAAACACAAACGCATTTAAGCCATTATCCCTGATGAGGAGGACTTCAACTCAGACTCTGAGGTTGCGGCACCGACAATCTTGAAAGTAGTAAGCAAGGAGGACAAGAGATGCTTCGAGTTATCAGAGAAACTATACAGGAGGCGATGAAAAGGTCTCTGCAATTCTTCTCTGATGAATTTGATGACTTCCAAGAAATCATCAATGGCTACGAAGAAAGAGTGAAGACCATGGAGAGGCAGTGCAGAGACCTTTACAACAAGTATACCCACATTAAAAACAAAAATCAATTGCATGAGCAAAAGATAAATATAATTGAACAGGAGAAATTTGCAAACCAACTAGAAATATGTGGAATACCTAAACAGAAGAATGAAAACCTAATGGATATATCAGAAAAAATAGGAAATCAACTAGAAATGGAACAAGGTGACATTCTGAAGGTCTACCGTAAAACACCGAAAGCCCCTTCCAGCCAAAAGAGAAATGAAACCACTATAGTAGTAACGATCAAACATAACCGTAGGGACCTCTGGCTGGAAGCAGCCAAGTCAAGAACTATAAGAGGAGATGACTTCGGTGGTGGAGAAATTTACCTCAGAGAAACGCTTACACCTACCAATGCGTACCTACTCTTGAGAGCAAAGATGGAGCTGAAGTTGACCAAAATAGCTAAATATGTATGGTACAAGAGAGGAAACATCCAAGCTAGGAAGACCGATACCTCCAAGGTGTATACTATGGTATGGTATAGGGCTCCTGTTTCCGCAATTAAACCACTAGCATGGGTCCATTTTGCGTGCAGTAATGGCCGGTTACTCCAACCAGCCCAGCTCCTTCCAGAAGTTCAGAACATTCCTGGGGTGTTCACAGACTTCTTGGAGCGACCTTGTATTGGTTAAGGTTTTTGCCCGTTGGTTGGCCACCCCCGCCTTGGCCTGTACGATTTGGGATTTGTGTAATCACTTTTGCCGGGCTTAGGGATAAATACCACTTTTACCTCCCTCCACTGGAGCGCTATGTATTTGTAGGCCAGGCATGCCCTATAGATTGCAGTTAAATGCGCTACTAGCGGCCCCATACCGCTCCATTGTAGCAGTCCTGGGAAGATCCCGTCTGAAGAAAGCTGTTAATTGCCCACATTACCTTGTCTTTGTCTACCACCCTGTGAGCTGTGGTCCAATCCGTTTGATCCGGTGTGTTGCTCTGCGACGCCACTTCCTCCCACGTCTGGTTGTTGGTGATGCGGCATCCAGGGAAGTGAGTTTGCAGGAGTAGTTCGCAGGTCTCGGGGTCGGATTAGGTGTATGTGCCGTCAGATTTTTTCAAGCAACCTAGATTACGCTCTGGGTCGCGTGAAAGGATGTTTTTTACTTTAGCCGCTTGGTTTGTGGATTCAATGTTAGTACAGAAGCGTCTCCAGCTTTCTCTCTTCCTTTCGCGGATGCGCCTCTTGAAACGATATTGGGCCTGTTTATATGCATCCCAGTCGTCTGGTGCCCGAGTATTTTTGGCTCTGTTGAACAGCTTCCTTACTTTGGAGCGCAGCCTGTCTAACTCTGGACCAAGGTGTATACTATACGATCTGAAGACGACATAAGTAACTGAGCGACAGAGAAGAGTGAGTATCGCAAGGTTAATTGTAATTATCTTTTAAATTGCTAAATTTCTATTATTTTATTATGTACCTAAATTAAGTGATTAATGGATATTTCATCTCATAATATATATGAAAGCAGCTTCCTTTGCTGGAACGACTTTATAAAATCCTTACCTAAAACAAAGCAATTATTAACCATACTACATGTAAACATTAGATCTATGATTAAAAACTTTAGTCAAATATAAGTTATAATATCAACAAGTCTTAGGAATGTAGATATAGTAGTGTTAACGGAGGCTAACTTATAAGAAACAAACAAGTGTCTATTTCAATTACCTAACTACAACGTGTATACTCAATTAAGGCAGCACAGTAGCGGAGGTGGTGTTATTATATAGATCCATAAAAAACTTAAATTCAATATAATACCTACATGCACCTTTTTTAGCGAGATTTTATTTGGGACGGTAGAAGTAAAAAACACTAACTTCACTATCTGTGCGATGTATATACCACCTAGAATGTCAAAAACTTGTTTTGTAACAGAATTTAATAGCATATTGAATAAAGTAGACAAGTCGAATCTATTATTAATCGGAGATATGAATATAGATTTAATAGATAAAGAAAATGTGGCAATACACTACTTAGATTCTCTTTGCGAAAAAGGCCTGATTAGCTGTATTAATCAATACACCAGAGTGGCAAAAAAAGGTGATCTAATTACAAAATCATGTATATTTTCGTAAGGTGCATGTCGTCCTTCTCAGATACAATACAAACAGCTGTAATACAGGAGAACCTAGCCGATCATTACATAACTGTGTGTGCGTTCGTAAGCGACCACACAAATACAATAAAGCCGACGAGTTAATATTCTATAACTACCTGTATAACGAAGCACGGCTTAGGGACGAACTGCATCAAGCGAATTGGTGTGATGTATTAACGCAGCGTACGCCTGATGAAATCTATTGTAATCTTAAAGACAAGTTGAATTGTATTTATAATAAATGTAGACAGATAAAAGTAGTGAATACAAACAATAGAAACATACATTGTAAATGGATAGATAAAAGAGCTTTACTTATGTCAAAACAGAAATTATATAGGATATGGAAAAAAGATTAAACAATGGAAAATAGAATAATTTATAACTCTTATAGGAATAAAACAAATAGGTATATAAATTATATTAATAATAATAATAAATTGTTTATTTCTTTAACAAAAAGTACTTAAAAACTAGGGGCAGGTGTGTCCCGTTAAGCTTATCGCCTGTGTTGGGAGTCACCGCTCTTTAACCTTTATTTATTATAAACAAAATTACATTATACTTAAGAGTTATTCATACATGTAAAAGTTAACTAATGAAAATTTATTTTTGACCTTTTTTTTTACTATGGAAATTACACAAATGAAATAATATGTACTTTAAAACTATTTATGAAAGTTCTACCATTATACGTTACGTTACTACTACTGTATATATAAAATAGACATGATCATAGAAGGGGGAAAAAAGGGAAATGAGTGTTTAGTGTGCAAGTGTGTGTGTGTGTGTGTGTGTGTGTGTTGCTACTCAGCAACTGTTCTACCCAGTCATAGGATTTGGGTTCTAACCAGTTAGATGTAAGTTTTTTACATTCATATATATATATTTTTTGAATATATCTGTAATTCTTTATTTATTAAATTATATAATTTGGCAGATCGCTTAATGAACTGTCTATCAGCAAAGGTTGAGTTTGACTTAGGAACTACTGCCACAAAGTCTTTTCTTCTTTTTAGCAGGATTTAAGGGTCATAAGCGAGGGATTTATGCTTTCTTGTAATAGTGTTTGTAATATATAGTTTTCTAATTGTAGGTATTTTAGTTTCTTTATATAAGCTATCCGTGGGAAATCTGCGTTTTTTAAAGTAATTGCATTGTTTTAATAAGATTACGTAGTGTTCGTTCAAGTTCAAGGAATTTTGTTTTAGTGGCCCCACCCCAGATCGTTATACAATACGTTAGTATAGTTTGTACCAACGATGTATAGATCTCGTTCAGGAGATTTTTGTCTTCCAATTTGGGGCCAGCCGGCACCCTCCGTACTTAATGATTTAAAAATCCAGGTTAGTTTTCTCAACCTCTGCATTATGTAGTCTTTTTGTGGATTCCAAGAAAGTCGCTGATCCAATATGATACCAAGATATTTAGTTTGAACAACTTTCTGAATGTATGGGCAGTTACAATGTACGATATTAACGCAGTCGTGAATTTGTATTTTGAATTCTCTAGCAGCTTGGGCATCGTTATATAAACTGTAGCACATGTAGATGGTCTTATCTGCATTTAGAGTAAGTAGATTCATATTTAACCAAGTGTAAATTTCACGCAAACCCACTTCGGTATATTTCCTTACACTGTCCCATGAGTCATCAGTGAATACTATCTCAGTGTCATCGGCATACGAGAAGATGTTTGCATTCTTGAGCCTCATATCACATAAGTCATTTATATATATTAAAAATAGGGTTGGGCCAAGAACGCTGCCCTGTGGTACGCCGTATGATACCGACTCGTATATTAAAAATAAATAAGGATAATTTAAGGGATTGCTTGTAACTAATTCTAGTAGGCTTCATAAGATACATAATAAGCTATAGCTTTAAGGGTAAATGTATACACTTCTACAATAAAGTCCCAGCCACTGTTCAGGCATTATCTATAAATAAGTTTAAATGTTTTATAAAAAAATGGCTCTGTCGTAAATCCTATTACTCCACTGCTGAATATCTAAATGATCGGACAGCCTGGGACTAGATTGTGATTATTTTATAGCGACTGTACAATATTGTATATTTTTATTGAAAAGAGCGCATAAAAAAAGAATGCTGGGAGAGTTTCTGCGCCGCTTCTTCTCTCTCAGAGCGCCATTTGTTTCTGAAGCGGTAGTAGTATCTAGTAGTATAAGAAATGACATCAAAAAGAATTCTAAAGGAATCAATTTTGAGAAAATAAATGCCTTTTATGCCTTTTAATACTATAAAATGTTAATAGAAAAACACTTTAGGGACTCAAAAAAGTTATGGAAAATAATTAACGAGTTAAGTGGCAAAATTAGTCCATTAATAGAAGATGTTGTACATAAATATTTTAGTATACCAGATGTAGCCTTAGCTAATAAATTTGCACAAGAATTTAGCAGTAACCTAAGAAACCTAGGACCTGTTGTCACCCTATCCTACCTACCTTATCCCCGGAATGCTTGGAGGTATCAATGAGGATAAAAAAAATTACAAATCAACAGACCTTTAAATTAATTAAAAACTAAACTAACAACAAAAGCCCAGGTATAGATGGAATAAGACCAATAGATTTAAAAAATATTAATAAAAACGTAACACCTGTGCTAACCCATTTAATTAATTGCAACCTCCAAGTACCCGGATGATTTAAAAATAGGTATTGTTAGACCGATTTATAAAAAAGGTGACCACGGCAATTGTAATAACTACCGTCCTATCACAATATTATCTTGCATTGACAAAATAATTGAGAGGTATATTGCAGATGAAATAAGCACTTTTTTAAAACAAAACAGTATCATACATCAAAAACAGTTCGGATTTCAAAAAGGAAAGAGTACCTCTCATTTGTTGTGTCAATTTGCAAATGAAATTCATGACCATTTGAATAATAAACTTCATGTGCTCGTTATTTCCATTGACTTCAGCAAGGCATTTGGTATGCTACAATACAATGTATTATATAAAAGATTTGAGCAGACTGGTATTCGAGGCCCCTTGCTAGAGTTATTAAAAAGTTACCACACACAGAGAAATACAAGAGTTAAGATTGGAAACGACTACAGTAACAATATTGTAACTGATCGAGGAACTGCTCAGGGCTCGATAATCGCAACGAACGAATACCTTATATACGTTAACAATATGTGCAGGTTATTTAAACACGGTTCCGTATACCAGTTTGCTGATGACACGTGTATAGTTATGGCCGACACTGATATTAAAATAGCAGAAAGAAAACTCATTTATGGTGGGCAATTTTATACACCATATCCACGTAATTTTCATACAAGGTGAATCAATCTGTTAGTGTTGTCAATTACCTTCTTACTACGAAATACACTTCAGTCTTAAAATGATGATTTTATTAAAAAACATAAATGTTACCTTCGCTGAGTGCTCTCCGCATTGTGCAAATTTTGGGAGTGCTTAGATTCGACTGAGTACATTGATCGTAAAAATACCGAAAGGGTGTGTGTTAAAAAATCACCTAATTCATGCAGGTCAAGGAAATGACTTTCTTTTTATATCCATCTTTCAGGGTTAAGCTTTAATAAGAAGAAGACGAAGTGGCAAGAAACTTATTGCCACTCGTTTTAACTTTTTTAACAGAGTTACAGAGGTCACCGCTATTCCCTACCTATCTCGCAAGTGTGAAATGGTGTTGCGGCCGCGTTGGGTATCAGTCTTACAACTGTGACTTATTTTTTTTTTTTTTATGGAATAGGAGGACAAACGAGCGTACGGGTCACCTGTTGTTAAGTGATCACCGCCGCCCACAATCTCTTGCAACACCAGAGGAATCACAGGAGCGTTGCCGGCCTTTAAGGAAGGTGTACGCGCTTTTTTTGAAGGTACCCATGTCGTATCGTCCCTGAAACACCGCACAAGGAAGCTCATTCCACAGCTTTGTAGTACGTGGAAGAAAGCTCCTTGAAAACCGCACTGTGGAGGACCGCCACACATCCAGACGGTGAGGATGATATCCTAACTTGTGGCGTGTCGTGCGAAGGTGGAATTCGGCGGCAGGAATCAGGTTAAACAGCTCTTAGGAACACTCCCCGTGATAAATGCGGTAGAAGACAACCAATGAAGCGACGTCTCTACGCAACGCCAAGTGATCCAGCCGTTCACAGAGTACTGGGTCCCCGACAATTCGAGCTGCTCTGCGTTGCACGCGGTCAAATGGATCGAGCTGATACTGGGGTGCGCCAGACCGGAGATGACAGCAATACTCCATGTGTGGCCGGACCTGCGCTTTGTAGAGCGCTAGTATGTGGGCCGGCTTGAAGTATTGCCGTGCTCTATTAATGACGCCCAGTTTCTTTGAAGCCAATTTGGCTTTGCCTTCCAGATGACCACGAAATTGGCAATCGCTCGAGATTTCGAGACCCAGTATTCCGATACTAGGCGAGGCTTTGAGGGAAGTGTTGTCGAAGAGCGGTGATACGACAAATGGGGTTTTTTTAGTGGTAAACGCGCAAACTTGAGTCTTCTGGGGGTTAAATTGGACAAGGTTCAATTTTCCCCATTCCGCGACCTTCTCAAGAGAGGACTCGATAGAAGACACAAGTTTCTCCCGGCACTGGTCGACGATTTCCCGAGAGAGACCTGCATGGCCCGTGTATATGGCATCACCATTGCTGTCGTCTGCATAGCAATGAATGTTGGAGGTGTCCAACATATCATTGATATGCAGAAGAAACAGCGTGGGAGACATCACACAGCCTTGGGGCACTCCAGCATTCACGGGCTTCGGGTTCGAGCAATATCCGTCGACAACGACCTGTATGCTACCCAGTGACGAAGCTGGAGGTCCACTTGCACAAGCTCTCGGGAAGCCCAAATGATGGAAGTTTGGAGAGGAGCGCCTTGTGCCATACACGATCAAAGGCCTTCGCTATATCCAGGCTAACTGCCAGGCCTTCCCCCTTGCTTTCAATAGCCGCAGCCCATCTATGTGTTAGGTATACCAGAAGATCACCTGCCGACCGACCATGGCGAAACCCGTATTGTCGGTCGTTGATCAACTGGTGACCCTCTAGGTATACCAAGAGCTGACGGCTAATTATGCTCTCCATGATTTTGGAGAGCAGGGAGGTAATAGCAATAGGCCTGTAGTTTGCCGGATCCGAACTGTCTCCTTTTTTTTGGATCGGATGGACAAGGGCTGACTTCCATGAGTCAGGGACTACGCCTTTGGAATAAGAGTGCCGGAATAAACGCGTTAGCACGGGCGTCAACTTAGGGGCACACGTTCTAAGCACGATTGGAGAAATGCCATCCGGCCCGCTCGACTTCCTGACGTCCAACGAAAACAGAGCTCGCCTAACAGTTTTCTGTCTGAACTGTACTTCAGGCATAGAGCTCTGACACCGCGGGATGGTCGGCGGTGTTTTTCCGTTGTCGTCAAGAGTCGAGTTGGAGGCGAAAAGAGCGCACAGGAGATCGGCTTTCTCTTTTGCCGTATGGGCCAGGGTGTCATTCCTCATGTGCAACGGCGGCATGGACGGCTGGCTGAAGTTACCAAGAGCAGCTTTCGACAACGACCAGAACTTGCGTGTTCCGGTCGGGTAACTGGAAAGCTGCTCGCCGATTTTGACGACGTGTTTTGACTTTGCACGGGCGATTTGCCGCTCAAAAAATCTGGAAGCACGGTTGTATTTCCTCTTTAGAACTATGCAGTTCGGATCCTTTGTGCCCAGCGCCGCAACCCAAGTGCGATACGCCTGTTTTTTGCAGTCAGATGCTGCTTTAACTGACGCATCGAACCAGGGCTGTGATCTGCCACCGATCGGTACTACAGAGCTTGGTATAAAAATATCCATGCCCTGTAGCATCACATCGGCTACTGCATCGGCGCAGGCACTAGGATCATCCGAAGGGAAACAAACCCTGCTCCAAGGGTAGGATGCAAAAAAGGAACGCATCCTATCCCAATCTGCTGACTTGTAGTGCCAAACGCGGCGGGTCGCTGGTGGTCTGCGACGTAGGCGTCGTATAGGCACTACACTCCTGACCAGGCAATGGTCGGACGTTCCGAGAGGGGCGTCGACAATGACCTGGTAACCATCGGGATGTGTAGTCAGCAGAAGATCTAATAAGGACGGCATGTGGCTATCCACATCCGGGAGCCGCGTTGGCGACTCAACCAATTGGGACAGATCGTACGCCAATGCAAAATTATGCACAGATCGCCCTGCGTAGTCTGTGGTACGTGATCCAAGCCATTCGGCATTGTGCCCGTTGAAATCACCCAAGACTACGATTTCAGCGGAGGGGATCTGTGCAAGTACGTCGTCAATTGCCGCTTGAACGCAGCCCATGAGATGATCGGTTTCTGCGTTACCACTATGGGACCTGTAGACACACGCATAGATGCGGACGCGGTCCTCTAAATCTACGCGGAGCCAGACAGACAGTGGACAGGTCCCTACCCTCAAAATTGCCGAGACGGCGACAGCAGATATCCTCCCTAACGTACACACATACCCCGGCATGAGGCAAAAAATTGTGCTCAGTTTTGTACCCGGGGTACGTTAAATATGACGTATCGCTAGGTCGAGATATCTGCGTTTCAGTAAGGAAACACAAGGCCGGCTGCGCCGTCTCAAGGTGGTGGTGGACGGCGTTTAAATTGGAGTGAATTCCCCTGATATTGCAAAAGTCCACGTTGAGTGTGGAGCGGGGTGCCGTGGTGATACTGCCTCGTTTGTCCTGGGTCATGCGCGGTTCTGTGCCCTCCCCAGAATACGAAGGGCAGCCCGAGCTAGAGTGCCCGGGGAGGGATTCTCCAACTCTGGTAGAGCCGGTACCCTCCTGTGGTAAAATCTTTTTTAGTACCGCTGTCATATTCGGGTGGAGGGGGGGGGGGGAATGGCCACCGGTCCTCGACACTAACCTATGCGAAACATAGCGGCACTAGGCCGCTACTTCACGCCGGTATTCTGTGCGAGTGTGGTAATTAACCCGGACGAGTCTGGCCCGATTGTGCTGACGTCAAAAGACTTATCCCTAACGAAGGCTACAGCAGGAGCAACTTAGAACAAAATAAGCTTTTATAAGAAAACCAAAAAGAAAACGCCGGCTTCGTGATGTGGCAGCAGTTGAAGATTTTGATGCTGATACCATTCGTCGTCGATATGACCACTATCTGTAAAAATAAAATCCAACTTTAAGAAAACTTATTGTTTCTTTGAAAAGAAGTGGTCTATTTCTTGATCAAAAATCTTCTTTAGCAAAAAATTTAAAAGGAATTAACTTGTCGTATAAAAATCAGATTAAAAATATTAACGGAACGCAGTGATATTGCTTTGAAACGATGTGAATTTTTTAAGAGAAGTTAAAAAAATTCAAGATTGAACAAATATTGTCTTTACGGTGAAACATGGCTCAACGATGACCACACGGTATCCCGATCCTGGACTGATGACACTGCTGCTTCAAACTCTGCAGCACCAATTGGAAAGGACGAGCGTCTCATCATTTGCCACGCAGGTACAGCAAAAGGCATATATTTTTTCATGTCATTGAACAAAATCATATTGTCATCGAGCCAAACTAATACCTAAGAAAGCATCGTGAATTTCATCTTGGATAAATTTAAAATACTTATTCATCTTTTAAATAAAGTGAATACGTACTTGCACATTTTTACAAAGTGAAAATTACCGAAAAACAAAAAAATCCGCGAAGTGATACCATCCTACCAATAGCAAAGAATACATAATATTACAAATACCAATAGGCAAATTTAAAAACTGCATACCTGGTCTTACCTTAATAAATATTTTAGTTGTAAAGGTGCCTAATTATGCATAAAGCCATCCCTTTAATAAAATATATTTTAACGCGAGTGTCATTTCAATAAAATACATTTTAAAGGATTACATCGCGTGTAGTAGTAACTGTATTTTTACATTAGGTTTTTGCGTAAAGGTAAAATTCTATTTAACCCGACGTTTCGTGACCTTTGCAGAGCACATTTTCAGGGACTGATAGTTGTATTTACCTCACAGTGGGGTGAATGTAGTTTTTTAGTGCTCTTATTCAACATGAAGACGATACAACTTTAGCGCGCTTTATGTTGAAGCTATTCAATAAAATGTGAAGAATTAAGTAAGCTCATTTAAATAATCTTCCTAATTAAGTAAGCAATAGCAGAGATCCAATTTTATTATTTTTTGTTGCTTTTGCCTCAGGTTATTTTAAGCTTTAATAACTTTTGATTTATTTAATAGTAATACGTAGCACATGAGGAATGACACCCTGGCCCATACGGCAAAAGAGAAAGCCGAGCTCCTGTGCGCTCTTTTCGCCTCCAACTCGACACTTGACGACAACGGAAAAACACCGCCGACCATCCCGCGGTGTCAGAGCTCTATGCCTGAATTACAGTTCAGACAGAAAACTGTTAGGCGAGCTCTGTTTTCCTTGGATGTCAGGAAGTCGAGCGGGCCGGATGGCATTTCTCCAATCGTGCTTAGAACGTGTGCCCCTGAGTTGACGCCGGTGCTAACGCGTTTATTCCGGCACTCTTATTCCAAAGGCGTAGTCCCTGACTCATGGAAGTCAGCCCTTGTCCATCCGATCCAAAAAAAAGGAGACAGTTCGGATCCGGCGAACTACAGGCCTATTGCTATCACCTCCCTGCTCTCTAAAATCATGGAGAGCATAATTAGCCGCCAGCTTTTAGTATACCTAGAGGGTCACCAGTTGATCAACGACCGACAGTACGGCTTTCGCCATGGACGGTCGGCAGGTGATCTTCTGGTATACCTAACACATAGATGGGCGGCGGCTATTGAAAGCAAGGGGGAAGGCCTGGCAGTTAGCCTGGATATAGCGAAGGCCTTTGATCGTGTATGGCACAAGGCGCTCCTCTAAACTTCCATCATTTGGGCTTCCCGAGAGCTTGTGTAAGTGGACCTCCAGCTTCCTCACTGGGCGCAGCATACAGGTCGTTGTCGATGGACATTGCTCGAACCCGAAGCCCGTGAATGCTGGAGTGCCCCAGGGCTGTGTGCTATCTCCTACGCTGTTTCTTCTGCATATCAATGATATGATGGACACCTCCAACATTTATTGCTATGCAGACGACAGCACTGGTGATGCCATATACACGGGCCATGCAGGTCTCTCTCGGGAAATCGTCGACCAGTGCCGGGAGAAACTTGTGTCTTCTATCGAGTCCTCTCTCGAGAAGGTCGCGGAATGGGGTAAGTTGAACCTTGTCCAATTTAAACCCCAGAAGACTCAAGTTTGCGCGTTTACCACTAAAAAAAACCCATTTGTCGTATTACCGCTCTTCGAGAACACTTCTCTTAAAGCCGCGCCTAGTATCGGAATACTGGGTCTCGAAATCTCGAGCGATTGCCAATTCCGTGGTCATCTGGAGGGCAAAGCCAAATTGGCTTCGAAGAAGCTGGGCGTCATCAATAGAGCACAGCAATACTTCAAGCCGGCCCACATTCTAGCGCTCTACAAAGCGCAGGTCCGGCCACACATGGAGTATTGCTGTCATCTCTGGTCTGGCGCACCCCAGTATCTGCGCGATCCATTTGACCGCGTGCAACGTAGAGCAGCTCGAATTGTCGGGGACTCAGTGCTCTGTGAACGGCTGGATCTCTTGGCGTTGCGTAGAGACATAGCACGTAGCATCATTGTGTGTCTTCTACCGCATTTATCACGGGGAGTGTTCCGAAGAGCTGTTTAACCTGATTCCTGCCGCCGAATTGCACCTTCGCACGACACGCCACAAGTTAGGATTTCATCCCCACCATCTGGATGTGTGGCGGTCCTCCACAGTGCGGTTTTCAAGGAGCTTTCTCCCTCGGACTACAAAGCTATGGAATGAGCTTCCTTGTGCGGTGTTTCCGGGACAATACGACATGGGTCCCTTCAAAAAAAGCGCGTACACCTTCCTTAAAGGCCGGCAACGCTCTTGTGATTCCTCTGGTGTTGCAAGAGAATGTGGGCGGCGGTGATCACTTAACACCAGGTGACCCGTAGGCTCGTTTGTCTTCCTTTTCCATAAAAAAAAAAATATCTTTTCCATGTCTACATATTTTTTAGGATTTGTTCGTTGTAGCTTCTCCCCGCCGCGGCCGGTTTCATTTTTCTGTTTATGTCTGAGTTATGTTTTCAATCACCTTCCATACTTCCTTTTTATCATTTTATTTCCTATCAACAATGAACTATCTATTATTTTTGTAGATTTGATGGAGTTTGTATTTTTTGCATGCATCGTATTAATCCATGGTAGATCCCGTTTTACCAATGTAGCTTTTGCTGGTAAAAGCTGCATTGGTGACACTGCCCTAATGAAGGACCTCCGTTTGGTCCGAAACTAGTCGGTACCCACACCGATAAAACGTGAGTAAAGCCGAATTAATAGAAAAGTTTACAATTTCTCACGAAAGTTTTAATAATTTAATCCACTCGAGTGTTACCGTCGATACCGTCTAGTCGGTATTTTGTAGATCGTGCGTGACTGCGACGTTGTCAATTTTTGTGACACTTGTACAGTGATTATGTCCAACTGCGTATGTAGCTTTTAAGTTATTAATATGCAATCATCCAATTGTGATCAGTATGATCTACGCTGCAAATAAAACCCTCTGTGGATAAGTTTTGCCATGAGTTGATTTTAAGAATACAGGCACTGGTGTTCGTGGTGGTATCGATCCACACTTGTAGCATATATTACTTATTGTATCTATCTATATTCACATGGTCAGTTCTTATTATTGAGCTTTTTGAAGTTTCATTTGTTAGGAGGTTATCCAAGTCTTCTTAAATTGTTTGTATCTCTAACAAATGGGGATCTGTGCATTTGTGATTTTCTCGATATCAATTATTTGTAAGCAGATTGCGGCGTTCAGTTAAGGCTCTCGGACAGACACTGACGTTCTGTTTCCGACCTAAGCGACAATCCCCCTACACTCGTTGATATAAAAAGTAACGCACAAACTACACCCTAGCCCATAAAGATATCATTCCCTTCATAATACGGTATAGAATATTTAGACAGTTTATTAGTAATATTCATACTGAACTGAGATAAACATTCTTAGTATCCCAAAGATTTTATTTCACGTTAATTAATATTTCTTAGTCGTTTTCAAAAGAAATAGTAAGATGTCTACCAATTGAAAGTAACTCATTAGGTATGCTAACTCTTCCGCTAATCTAATTAGATTCTCGTTTAATTACATTTTAAGAGGATGATATGAATGCTCGCGGCGCGGCCGGCGGCGTGTCACGCTCTATAAACTTTAATTAGGATCGTTCCACGCGGTGGCGCTACGGTCGCGTGTACCGTTTCTACCACAAGAGTTATTTAGACAATCGTTTCATTTCATATCAGCCTCAACTCTTTAGCACGCCACGCTACAGCGACTCTCCACCATCATGCCGCAAACGTTACAGTACGATTTGAATACCTTAATCTGAAAATATGTATGTAGATTGAGCTGTAGTAGGTACATGGTTTATGCGCAGGATGTAATCATTTAAAATGCTAAGTATTTAATACGAAATTAGTATTACAAAGATGCAAGCGACATTCCTGTTGCATCATAGAATCCTTCTACCTAATGTTGTCAACAAAACCAAAGCAAATTTAGTACTTACCTAAGTGATTTAAAAAGTTCACTAAAAGGTACCTTTACTAAAAGTACACTACTCTTCAAAGACACTGTGTTCCAAATTATGACATTGACAGTAGCTGGGTCTCTGTCATTATCGATATGACGGTCACCTGTCAGTTTCACATTGTATACAGCTACAGCTGTATGGAGGAATATAAAGTCAGTTGTCATTTTACACATTATCGAGATACCGTTGATCATGTTGCATAACATCTTAATTAGAATCTGTCGATACTTATCTTTCTTATGATTTACATCATATTCATACTTCATAATTAATAAAAAGCTTAGATGAATTGAACATGACATGAAACGTGTCCACACTCCGCGCATCTACATCTGCCAAGTGCCAATGCTTGTACCTATAATATAAAGATGACGCTGACAGCTAACCACAGATCCATTATGGAGTCAATCAGGCGTACAATCGGACACACAACACTCGCTACTTTGTTCCATCTTATTAAATACATGCATTAATGTCACGCATGATTTACGCCTTGCAATTTGTATAAAATGTGTAGCATGTTGTAATAGTTATGATATGGTGTTTCTGTAGTAGACACACATGTCAATAGGTGGGTACTTCACAAGATTATATTAACCCTTAACTGTTATGGTTAAGGGCCGCGCGGCTCCCATGTGGTTTTAAGATTGCCTAAGAATTACTATGTGGCTATTTTATTAACCGACTTCAAAAAGGAGGAGGTGATCAATTCGATCGGTATTTTTTTTTATGTATACGTACACCGATTACTCTGAGATTTATGATCCGATTTACGTAATTCTTTTGTTTGACGCGAAATGATGCCATTTGGTCCCATAAAAATTTTACATAGTTTAGCCCAGTTGTTTTCATTTTATGAACATTTGAAAATTTTCGTCTGCCTGGATGACATAATTGTTTTCTGTGTACAGCTTTTTTGAAGTTATCATTCAGGTTGATTATACATTATTATTAACTGACACTAAAACGTTAAAAATAATCTACTTTTAAAAAAACCGACATCAAAATTGAAAATTATCAACTAACTAAAAAATTAATTTAATAGATACAGTTGTAATCATAATTTTGCGCGGCGGCCATGTTGGATTTCAAAAATGATGCCAAAATCGTTCTCTGCACCCTCGAGAACCTCGGACACGATATCCATATTGATGAAATCATAATTTTGTGCGGCGGCCATCTTGGATTTATCTAACTTCCCTAAAGTACGTATATATATACAAAAATCCCGCGTGGCATAATATTCAAAATAATATTACGTAAATTTTATTTTAGTACTTTCCGACTTCTAAATTCGTTTGAACCCAAAGACATCTTTAACATAATAAAAAATATTAAGAATAAAATCTCTTTCGGAATAGATGAAATCCCCCCTTTTTGCAACTTGCAATAAAATATTTTGATTTGATTTGATTTGACTTACATTTACCTATATATTTCAACAAATACGCTGTCATCATCATTATTTTTTTACTATGATTCCCGCTTTGTAGTTGTTTGCTAAAATCTTACGTAATGTGAGCCCGAAAGATACGAACACAGTACCTTCCTTGACAGTGGTCACGGGCGTACTGTTGGCTTGAGCGAGCATGCAACCAAGGCGTCGCGTTTGGTTTATTACGAAAAAAATTAATATAAAATAATTAACAAAGCGTATTGATAAATCCCACAATGAAAACTTATAAATACTAATAAACTATCGAATAAAATAAGTTTTGTGTTTATAGCTATCATAGTTTTATGATAATATAAACAATTCAAATAAAAAAGACTATTTTTAAAAAAATAAATCTATCGAGATTTTTTTTCGTAATCGTGTTTTCGAAACAGCAATAATTTAGATAAAGAAATGAAGATAAACATGTCAAAAAATTGGAACCGTAGTATTTGTAGAAGTATTTTAAGTAGATTTTTAAAAATGTTACTTTTTAGGACTATAGCGCCTCAAGAGTTCTCTTTTGACAGTTCGCCAGATGCCGCACATCACGGATGTGCATGTAAGGAGGGAAAGTTTGAAATGGGATTGAAGTTATGGCTTTCAGGACAAGTATAAGGGATTGTTCTGAAGCCGCAACATTTCCCCCCATTTGAAACCATCCAGGGGTTTCACAAGACGTTCACTGCCCGGCAACATCTAGGCATCCAATAGCTCAGACAGTGACTAGAATAGACATACATAGAAAAAAAACAAACTAGTAACTAGAATATAAATTTATAAGTAGGTATCTTCTCTAGCTAGACTAAAATATGTGCATTGATAACCTAACTTAAAAGGAAAGATATAAGACAAGGTTGCTTATCTTTAAGTACTATTTTAAAATATAAAAAAATGAAAATATAAAAAATATTAAATAGTTTTAATTGAGAGGTAAAGGGCAAAGCTTCACGACGGGTCTTTTAAGTACACGCTTTGGTGTTTTAACCGTCACGACGCGAATAATATTATTGTTACCAGGATGAACTTCGACTATACGCCCTAAACACCATTCATTAGGAGGTAAGTTAGGTTCTTGAACAGTGACAAGCTGTCCAACTTCAGGTCGTTGTTGGTCATCTTTGAACCACTTCCGTTTCTGTTGCAGTGTGTGCAAATACTCGGTTTGCCAAACTCGCCAAAACTGCTGCGAAAGCTTTTGTAATAACTGCCAACGAGTTCTAGGATGTTAATCATCGAAAGTAGGTTCAGGAAGAGCAACTAACGGACGTCCTACAATAAAATGTCCGGGAGTTAGAACGTCAACTTCACTTGGATCTGAAGATAGTTGACACAATGGTCTAGAGTTGAGCATAGCCTCAACTTTAGTCAAAATAGTTGTGAGCTCTTCAAACGTAAGAATTTGAGAGCCAATGACTCTTTTTAAATGGTATTTAGTTGATGCCACTTTCAAAGATCCCACCAAAATGGGGACCGGAAGGGGGATTTAATTTCCATGAAATCCCTCGTGAAGTTTATTGAGTGGAAATGTCTTCCTTCTTATCTAGCATGAGTTGAAACATTTCGTGAAGATAGCGTTTAGCACCTACGAAATTTGTACCACAGTCTGTCACGATCTGTTGACAGATACGACGCCCAGATACAAATCTAACTAAAGCGGCTACGAACGCCTCGGTTGACAATTCAGATACGAGTTCTAAGTGAACTGCTTTTACTGAAAAGCACTTACTTAGTTCGTGCATTACGTCGTCTGCTCTCTTTTACGAGGAATGTCGAATCCTACATTTTGAAAACAATAACCTTGTCGAGTTCTACAAGGGGGCAAGTTTTCCATTAAAGGTTGAAACGGTAATGGTTTTACCTTAAAACACGTCAACACTTAGACAAGTTAGAACGAATTAGATTTCTGATGCCTAGAATCCAGAACTTGCGTTGTATTAACGATTGCAAAGTGCGAGGTCCACAATGCAAATTTAACCTATGATAGAAAGTAATAATTAATTGAGACAAATTTGATTCTTTTGGCAATAAATAGGGATGCTTAGCATGGTCAGGTACATTAAAATGTTTAAGTCGTCCCCCCACTCGGACGAGACCCGAGTCATCTAGCAAAGGAGACAACTTTTGCAAATATTTAGGAAGACACTGAATAGATTTAATTTTAGCGATTTCATTACCAAAACTGGATTGCTGAACATACTTAATAAGTACCAGCAAAGAGTGATCTAACTCTTCAGTAGTAAGAGCACTGTTCATTCGTTTTCCAGCCTCAGTTTTGGTATTGGTTACAAACCTAAAAACCCAAGCCAATGTTCGCTTAAGATGAGTTAACGAGGAACACCGTTCTAGCAATAATTGACATATATTGTCCGTCGGTTCCTTTGACTGAACTAAATGAGAAAACGTTTTCATTTCTGGCACATCTTGTGAATATACAGCTTTGAAAGGTGCCGGCCAAAAACTTGGACTTTAGATTTTGCAATTAAAAGAGAAACCTGAAACTGATCTCCGATACTTGACCGAAGATATATACAGCATCCATATCCTCAAGGATATTTATTATTTATAAGGTTTTGCGATGGACATACTCAAGTAGATCCATCTCAAAACCCGATAAGCTGATTTTCAGCTTCTACATGAGCCACCATTTTTCGCGGTATCTTAACATCATTTAGATGCTACCAATTAGAAACAAAGTTAGACCACTGCTTAGACAGCTCTTGAGGAATTGGCTCATCCCAAGTCAACTGTTTACGCCACAAGTTTTGGAGAAGCAGTTTAGCTAACAGAATAAATGGCGCTAACCAACCCATAGGGTCATTAATACGAGCGACGTTCGACAAGATAGAACGTTTCGTAAACACGACTTTCACAGGGGTAACGGAGTATGTAAAATAGTCACTAATTGGGTTCCACTGGATACCTAAAACCTTGAGGGTTGCAGAACCATCCTCGCAAAATGCTTTTGGCGTTTGACAATGCTCCACAGGAAGTCCTTCTAAAAACTTAGAACTGTTGCTGCTCCACTTTCGCAATTCAAGCTGAGCACATTTGAGAAGATGGATGAGTTCTTGCTTAACTTGAAGAGCGGCTTCAACAGAGGGCGCGCCTGTGACTACGTCATCAGTATATGTATGATAACGGAGCGCATCAGCAGCCTGCAGATATAGCGCACCGTGATCTGCAGCTAATTGTTGCAAGGTACGGATGGCTAAGTAAGGTGAGCTCTTAACACCGTAGGTTACAGTTAAAAGTTCAAATTCTTGAACAGGCGAAGACGGTGACTCACGCCAAAGGACGTATTGCCACGCTCGATCTTCAGGCCTTAATAATATGCCCCTACACATTTTTGAAATGTCGCAAGTAAAAGGTACGTTATGTACATTGACTATATCGGCCTGCAACTTAGGTCCAGTGTGAACAATGTCGTTCAAGGACAAACCATTCGTGGTTTGATGACTAGCATTGAATACAACACGAAGTTTTGTTGTTGTACTCTCGGGACGAACAACACAGTGGTGCGGAATAAAATACTTACCAGTTGGAATATTGTCCACTGCTTGCATATGATTTAACTGGTCGTATTCACGCATGAACTCACAATACTCAGTATTTAGTAGTTCTTGTCGACATAGACGTTTTTCCAAATGAATAAATTGTGACATGGAACTAAAATATGAATCCCCTAAATGAGTAGCGGGCTGTTTTAATAGAATAGGTACAACATAGCGACCGTCTGATTCGCTATAAGTACGATTTGAAAACAATCGTTCGACTTCATCATCCTCTGGAACAGAAATTTTTGTATGAGGTGGTTCCTCCACTTCCCAGAATCGCTTGACCATTTCATCAATAGAGCAAGTGGAAGCGAGTAAAGAAGTGGCACCCGACATCTGTCAACTGGCAACATATGTTGGACCAGAAATAATCCACCCAAAAATACTGTGCAGAGCCACTGGATAACCAGGTTTGGAGTTCAACCTCTGTCCATCATAGATATGATGAAACACTTCAGCGCCGAGGAGTAACTCAACGTCGGACGGTTTGTCAAAACCAGGGTCCGCTAACATTAAGTGTTTGTTATAATTACGAACCGATTCTGGAATTGAGCAAGTAGGCATTTTAGAAGTGATGCTATCGATAACAATAGGCTAAATTGGGAGCTGTGTGAGATCAAACGGCCGTATGGAGCATTGAGTCACTCCTCTCAATTGACACACAGTATGTTGTCCAAGTCCGGCCACCGTAGTGTTACATCGACTTAACTGAAAACCAAGCTTCCTTGCGCATTCCATAGTTATGAAACAATCCTGAGCGCCGCTATCGATGAGCGCCCGAACCGGCTGCAACGTGCCATAAGCATCTTGCACGTGCACTACGCAAGTACCGAGCAGTACCACGCACGAGTCGCGACTCGCGAGGCTGTCCCAAAAACGCACTAGTATTGGCGTGGGTGCCGCTTCGACCGGTGGCTGCCGCAGTCACTAACGAAGAAGGGTTGTCGACGTGAACTAACGTGTGATGATTACCTCCGCATATAAAACACTTCATTTTAGAAACGCATTTATCTACTGAATGTTTACGTAAACAATTAACACATAACTTGTTTTGTTTTACTAAGTCCAACCTAGCTTGTGAACCTAACGATTGAAATTTGGGGCACTTGTAAATACTGTGCGCTGCACCACAATGATAACATTCTAATGATATCAAGCTTTTAGAATGATTAGATTGAGAAGTGAGCGCAGAACGTTTATAATTCTGCGCCCGCGTTGAAACATTTTTGATCTGTTTCCCGCCATAAGATTGAGAAGGCCGCGAACTAACACTAGAAGGCTCATTCGCAATCAGGCGCGTACTGACTGAGCGAGGCAGCCTCGCTAGGCTGCCTCGCCTCGCATGCCTCGCGGCAAGCGCACGCGCTGCCTCGGGCGAGCATTGCCTCGGCCGATCCGCCTCGTGTCGGACGGACGTTGTGTGCCTCGCTCGCTCGCGTCATGGATAAGGAGCTGTGCTTGAAACTTATCGAGTAATATGGGAATTACAAACTTCTTTGGGACGCGCAATGTCCACAATACACAAACAGGGGATTGAGGGAAGATGCATGGAGAAATATAAGCAGAGAAATGAATCTCCCAGTAAAAGATCTGAAAAAGAAGATGGAGTCTTTGATGGGATCATACCGAAGAGAAAAATCAAGGGAGAAAAATAGCCGGGTTACAGGATCAGGTAATTTTATATATATGTTTTCCTTTTTTTAAATTAGCTACATTATTATAATAGTAATAGTAAAAATATTAGCATTATATTAAAAATTAATAAGTATTATAGTATGCACTTGTCATGTCATTTTATCTTTTGTTTCGAGTCACTCAAAATTCGTGTTTTTCACCTGAAAGATAATTGAAAATTCACGACCTCGTGACGAGGTGTATACTTCAACATGGTATGCATATGGAGCTTTCAGCTTTATGGGAAATAGAAATGATCCAGGTCAAACCCAAGATACTTTTCATACACAAGTAAGTGTCTATTGATAATTATTTTGCCATGGAATCGCACCATTTGTTATGAAGTGTCTGGCCAAATGCAAACGAATTTGCTTTACGTTTTGTTGTCCTCTTCGTGGTACAGCTTGTATAGGTAACATTGATGTCATGTTTGGTTCATTTCTCCAACTACCTGGTACAAGTTCCCCATTTACTTCAGTATCATATGATCCTGGCGGTTTGAACAGTCTACTCGAATTTTCATCCCTACGCAAATAATTATACAAACAAATGGTAGCTAAGACAACTTTTGTTGCATTTTCTGGTTCCAGTAGAAGAGGTTTTCTTAATACTCGGTAAACTGAGCTTAAAATTCCAAATGCATTCTCTACTACTCTTCTTGCTCTAGAAAGCCGATAATTGAAAATTCTTTCAGCTGAGCCTCTTTCTGGAGTACCTTCAAATGGTTTCAATGTGTACTCATTCAATGCAAACGCTTTATCACCCAATATGAAGTAAGGTACTTCTACTGTGTAGGGCGCCTGCAAAATTATCGGTGAAGGAATTTTGAGTTCCTTTTTTCCAAGTTTATTATTTAAGTTTGTGTTTTTGAAAACTCCACCATCTGAAATACGACCCTTGCTGCCAATATCCACATACAAGAACTTGTAATTAGCGTCGACAAGGGCGAAGAGCACTATACTGGGAAATAATTTGTAACAATCGTAATCATTTCCACTATTTATTGGTGACTGTAAAATGACATGTTTGCCATCCATTGCCGCAATTATATGTGGGAAATTCCATTTTTTCTCAAATTCATTGGCAATCGCGAGCCATTCTTCTTCAGTTGATGGTGTCTGAAAATAAAATGTTTTATTAATTTTACAGGAAGACATTCAGGAAGAAGTACAACATATTGACAATGAAAAATCGCAGAGGTAAAATAACTCCAATGAAGCACCAGGTGATGAAAGCAGGAATGAAACTCAAGAATCAACTAGAGGACTGGGACAACAACAAGAAATTCCAAAAAGAAGAGCTAAAAAGAGATCTGCAGCTGTACAAGAGATATCAGATAATACTATAATCGAAGCGTTTAAACTTTTGGAACAATGTGTAGGCGACGCTAATGCTCCGCAGCCCCGTGCAAACGATTCATATGATGCTTTTGGGCAATACATTGCTCACGAACTAAGAAAATACGACAATTATACTTAGCGCATGTAAAAAATTCTATCTGTAGGATCATTTTTGAAACAGATACTGGTGCACAACAACATTATGTGCCAAACACAGGTACACACTATACTCACACCTACGGTTCAGCATATTCCACTTCAGGTAACTCTTGTTCTATCCCTTCAATGTCACCGATGCCTCCTCCGCCGATACATTATAGCTCACCAATGCCTTCTCCGTCACCAATACCTTCTACCTCACCAATGCCTCCTCCGCCGATACATTCTATTTCATCAATGCCACCTACACATAATGAATAAATAGATTTAAAAAAGTCTTTACGTGTTGCAATATTCTTAGATATATAAGTAAAGATGCAATGTGTGAGTAAATATGAATAATTACAAAAATTTGTGAGTAACAATAAACATAACAATAGCTAAAAAAGCAACGATTAAAACAATGTCTGATTATATAAATATGTTTCATTATACATACCTTAACATAGTCCTTTAATTGTTCAATAATGGCGTCACAAACATCAGGAACAATTACTGATATCCTTTGTTTCGAAACCCGAAGTAAATATTGTAAACTGGTGTAGGAATCTCCTGTTGCCAAAAATCTTAATGTTATCAACAATCTTTCTCGTGCAGTAAATGCTTTGCGGAAATTTGTGTCACTCCTGCTTATTTTGGCATTTACAAGTGAGTACAGCATTTCAAATTCACTCTCAGGCATTCGTGTGAAATTATTTTCTTCACCATCGAAAATTAAGTCTGCATATAATCTATTCCCATATTGACTTCTGTTTTGATATAATTTTTTAACCCAAAACCTTTTAGATTTTCGATTCTTTTTCTTTATAAGTCGATGAATTAGTAAAAACATAACAGCTGCGACGGCGATCCGCACGCGTGGTCTCATTTTGACAACTCGCTTTATACTAAATGTTCGGACCGGACGATGGCTCGGCTTTTCCTCGCGAGGCAGCCTCGCGACGATGGTTTTGTAGCGAGGCAGCCTCGTTCAGAAAATCGTCGCGAGGCATACGGCCGAGGAAGCCTCGCTGTATGCCTCGCTCAGTCAGTACGAGCCTATCGACGTGTGATGAGTAGTTTCTAAGACTTTGACATAATCTAATGCAGTTTGCATTAGATCTTGAAAAGTAGGTATATCTGACTTATTTTGGCACTCGAAGCGGTGTCGCGTATTCTTATCAAGCGCGCAAAACGCTGAGTTAAATAAAATAAAGTCACCTAAATCATCTAGCTTTAAGGCCTTGAGGGCATTGACCGACTCACAAAGAATATTAGAATACGTCTGCAATTCATTAAAATTAGGATTTTTCAAACATGGATATCTATTTATTTGGTCTAAATACGTCACGTCTAGAATTCGTTTATTTTGATAACGCTTCACAAGTTCATTAAAAACCAGTTCATAATTCAAGAATACTTTCAATTTTAGAAAAAGCATTAAATTGGCTAATTAACGACGCGTTAGGTTTTGCTCGAATCTGAACCGACAAATCTAATATAATTTGTATTGCACGAAAAACATATTCACGCTGTGACGTATATATACATTATAAACAA
The DNA here is from genome assembly GCF_905404315.1 of Leptidea sinapis. Classification (NCBI taxonomy): domain Eukaryota; kingdom Metazoa; phylum Arthropoda; class Insecta; order Lepidoptera; family Pieridae; genus Leptidea; species Leptidea sinapis. The sequence goes on from NC_066282.1 coordinate 732,362, forward strand.
ATTCTCCTCTTTAGACATAATGACCAAATATAGATGTGCACAAGCAACAACAACAATAACAACACTGCCTAGCGAAATGAATTAATATCTATTAATATCTAGCAAGTTATATTTGACCTACGTAACAGTAATCTAGATTAGTTAGTAGATAAATAATATGTATCTAGTAAATGTTTATATTCGCAGTCAGTTGTAGTTAAAGAATGCGACGCAGTATTAATCTACCCTCAAGTTGCGATCAGATAGTTGAACGGTAAAACGTTTCAATGCACATACAAAGTTAGCGATGGTATGATACGACGAAATTATAATGTCATTCTATGTGAGTAATATATGCACCAAATACAAGCATTCAATTTAAGCAAAAAAAATTTAATTATAAATATTATCAGTGTTTTATATAAAAAATAACACTTGATATAATAAAATTTGTTGGACTGTATATATTAAGTTAAATGAAAATAATATCCTTGGCTCGAATGGATCAGAATTTATGTTGGCACATGAACACTTGTATGGATTGGTGCATATGTTAGATATATTTCAGATTACCTAAGTCACCGAAACAAAGAATAACAAAACCTAATTGGCTTCAAATAAGAACAAATATAGTGGCTACAAAACTGGAAGTGTTGGAAGGAATACTCACTGGTCAGGAGCACACCTCTTTTGCCAATTCACACGTCACTAATACTTAATGTTTTGGTAATCATATATAACTACTGGTAGACTTAGCACTATAACTTGAACGTACACTGTTGTCCAGGCGATTGATCGATCTTAGACCTTAGATTTCTATACTTTTCGTGAGCGTCGATGCGGTTACGCACGCGGCCATTAAGAGTTCTCTTTTGACAGTTCGCCAGATGGCGCACATCACGGATGTGCATGTAAGGAGTGACAAGTATAAGGGATTGTTCTGAAGCCGCAACAAAGGCATTAAAGCTCTAAATAGGACTCTCCAAGATATAATGAATTGTAACCGACTTATGGGCGGAGTCACGGTACTATTGGCTGGTGACTTCAGACAGACGTTGCCTGTTGTCTCACGAGGTTCACGTGCAGGTGAAGTGAAGGCTTGCCTTAAGTCATCAGTTCTATGGCCTAAAGTTAATATTTTGTCATTAAAAGTAAATATTATGGGCGCCTATCTTCAACAGGATGCAAAGGAGGAGGATTTCTCCAATTTGTTGCTAGATATTGGTGATGGAAACATATTGGACGAAAAATAAACATTCCCAGTAATCTTGGTGATGTTGTGAGAGATTTGACTAGTTTAACGAACAGAATCTACCCCATATATTGTTCAATCTGGATAAAATTGCTCTGCATTGCTGAGAGAAAGAGCTATTCTTTCTCCAAGAAACGACTCAGCCAAAAGTGTTAATAATTTTTTGATAGCTGTAGAGTTTCTTCACACTCTTGAGTCACCAGGAAAACTATCTCACATCCTATAGGTACCTTAAAGTTGGCGCTTCAGTTATTTTAATGCGCAACCTAAACTCTTCAAAACTTTGCAACGGAACCAGACTTCAGGTCAAGAACTTGCATAAACATGTGATCGAAACCACCAGTTACTGGCGTCAACGAAGTGGAAAAAGCGTCTTTATCACTAGGATTCCATCGGATTACCATGATGTTTTAAATTTAAACGTCTGCAATTTCAGGTTAAACTATGCTACGCGATGACAATTAATAAAGAACATGGCCAAAATTTGAAAGTAGCCGGTATAGATCTCAGAAATGATTGCTTCTCGCGTGGCCAGTTGTGGCGAGCTCCAGAGTCAGTTCATCAGATAGTTTACTAATTCTTCAACCCGAAAGAAGGACTAAAAATGTCGTTTACAAGGAAGTTTTAAAAAAATAGGGCTATCAATTATTTTTTTCCATACCATCGGATAACCAATTGCAATTTAAACATAGCAAAAATTTCTGGTTAAGAAATTATACTACTCGTTAATCTTATACTCGTAATATTAAAGCCAGAATCAATCTTTGAAAAAAACCGGTGTACATCTCACAAATTGTTTTTCCACGACCAGTTGTACCTATGTGGAAGCTTATAACAATATCTAAATGGAAATTTTGTTTACGGGGAAATTTGAAAAAATAGAACCGTCAGCTCTTTATTCCAAAAAATTATAATAATGTAAATTGCGACCTCTATGTAGTATGAAGTGCGGTTTTTAGTAGCGATAGGACTTCTGTCGATAGGTTTGATTTTTCTTCCAGCAGGAAAATAATCTCATAGGAAATCAGAAATTATACGCGGACGAAGTTGCGGACAACTGCTAGTAAATATATAACAGTCATTGGAGTATATTTGTTTGACATACATGAATTGATTTGATTTGACGATGATGCAACAAGTTGGAGGACAAACGAGCGTACGGGTCACCTGGTGTTTAGTAATCACCGCCACCCACATTCCCTTGCAACACCAGAGGAATCACAGGAGCGTTACCGGCCTTTAAGGAAGGTGTAGGTATGCGCTTTTATGGTAATCTTTGTGATCCTTTGTAAGAACAGATTTATTTATTTATTCACCTAAATGTTTATTAAGAAAAGTTGTATATATTTACCAAAACTATTAGGTATTAATCATTTATAAAGACTCTGTTAAAACTTGTTTCCTCTTACAAACTTTCTAGAAACTACGATACTAGTATAGCGTTAAAAATATATTTTTAATTGAACAATTTTGTTATGAGTACTTCGTCCTGCGCGAAACGATTGGTCATTTATCTTGATTAGGTAAGGAGTTCCTATACCTACCTAGAAGGTAGGCTCCATCATCTTATAGGTACTGGAAATCATCCAGCACCTTAGTCTTTGTCAAAACAAATGGAAGTCCTGATAACCGGACGGGCTTAACAAAGTTAGTTTGGGAGTTGTTATCGGCACCTCGCGTCGGCATTATCAGCCCGCTCTACGGGATTTAATTATTGCATTATCACCGAAGATACACAAATATAACAAATGTAAGCCAATCCGAACATCAAGGAAGGTTTATAATACATTTTTTTCAATATTTTCTCTCCGACAAAACGACGAAACGTCGACGAATATTTGAATTTACCGAATCTTTATTTTTATTGTATCAATTTTATTTATGTTATTTTTTTTTATTTTTTTTTGATATCGGATAGGGCGAAAATGGAGGTAGGAGAGATAAAATTTAGTAAATTTAGACGTAGACGTATTAGAGTAGACGTTTCGTGTGCGGTGTATAATCAGGTCGCTTTATTACTTGACTGGAGAGCTATGTCACTGAATATATTGTTATTTTATAATTAGTCATCGTTTTTGATTCACTGAGTAGAGATGGTGGACGGCGCACGAGCCTTGTTAGCGTGACGTGTTCGCCCACTGGTGTGTGGAGTGTGCTCTGTACTCTGTACACCGATCATACACGAGCGAGCGAGCGTCACGCCGCCCGCCCGCCGACAGCCAACATTTAACTTCATACAAAAACATTTTTATAACGAAAGCTTAAACTTAAAACGACTTAATGGATTTTAAAACTGTTTTTCTAAAGCGGTCACAATTTAAAGCAAATTAAAGTTTATAATCGCGGTTGAGCTCGCCGCTGGTAAAAGGAATGTTCCTCTTCATGGATCGTCAAGCAAGTAGAAGCAGCAATAAAGCCGACTAATCCGATGCTATTAACTGTAACATAATATGTTGCGTTCCACACATACTCGAGCAATTTTCCAACGAGAGTTGCCGACGTGTTAATAATTAACAGGCGGTGCCGAGCGTGCAATGACAGACAGCTTGTGCCGGTTGTGTTAATGGGGAGCCCTGGGGCGCTGGGGGTGACACACGCCGCAGTCGAGGTACGTTCCTCTGTAATTCAACCTTTCCTGCCGCCAAGGAATAGCAGTAGCCGTCGGTCTCTTGAACGACCAGAATTGAACCTTGTAGCAGCAAGCAGGTGAATGTATTGCTCGACCCGTGACTATCATAAAACATTAATAAGGTATCTGCCACTACGGTCAGGTGATCAGGCGGCTGGCCTGCCTCGTGGATTATCACCAGTCATTCCGTATAGGTACTACTACTACTAGGTCGGTGTGGACATGTACATATGTATGTTTGACATTTTCTATGATATCCATACGATAAGTTATAATTTTATTTTATTAATACTTAAGTTTGTTTGATGTTTTTCGGCATAGGTTCCTAGATTTATAATTGTAAGTTACTCATAATTATTATTCATCTTCAATGTTTGTTAATAAATTAATATTATAGTTAGATGGTATTTACGTTTCACATTGGTTTACAGATATTAACAGAAGTGTAAAGACTCAATCATTTTAACAAAAACGTTAATTGTGTGATAATATAATGTCTGCCATCACCCACTACATAGCTGATCGCCGCGTCGCGTGCGTGACGTAGTTTCCGCTACAGTATAAGTCAGCTACTCTGAGAACTGGACAAACAAAAGTACCTCCTAGCTACCACTTACCAGATCTAACCACATATATTATTCTGAAACAATACCTAGTCTGGCCATAAATACTTAAACAATGAAACAAAAATTTTCTATTGCAAATAACATTTATTACAATGTGTTTATTTAATTTTTACATAAATATAAACAAATTAAAAATATAAAAAGCTAATTCGAAGTGGTCTCCATTGGCTACAATACAGGTTTATGGTCAGAATGGCATTCAATTATGATCCATCGGAATAAGATCGGGACTAGACGAAGGCCAGTTTCCAGCTCCGATGAAATGCGAAACGAACGTATCCAACCAAGAATGCGTAGACCGAGGTTTATGACCCGACGCCGAGTCTTGCTGGAAGGACCCATTCTTGGTTATTTTACATGGTGTTGTTAAGGGGCTTCACTACCTTCACAAGAATGGTATCTTGATACACTTGTGCTGATGTTTTGATACCTTTTTCACAAAAGTATGGCTCAGTTACTCCTTCATAGCTAATACTCCACCAAACCATCACTGAAGTCAGATAGTGCCCACGTTGCACTCTGTCGACTAATTGGGAAGCTTCCTTGGAGCTTTAAGCATAAAAATAAAATAAATTAAATAAAATAAAATTAAATAAATTTAAATACATTTTGTTTGTAAAAATGCTGCTTAATTGTAAAAATACCTTGCCGTACCACATCAGTCTTTTACTGATATATTATACTGTCAGTTAAAAAATATATCTTCCTTCACGGGTAGGTGACGACCACAAAATTCTGCCAACCTATAGTGCCATATTTGGCGACAACCAACGACTCCAAAAGGAAAGTTAACGTAAATCAGGTAGCTGTTTGGATGTTAGGTCTGGGATTCACGTCGCGCGCGAGTTGTGTCAGACCGCATTGGCTAAAGCGAAGTTGTAAGAAGATCTCCCCGCATGATTGGTACCTACATGAACCCTGCCATCGGTGTGGTGTCCGTTGAAATCACCAAGAATCACGGTCCAGTAGAAGATTATTGAGGGTAGCGGGGAACTGAGAACCAAATATTTTTGTTGCATCACTTTACATATTATATTTTAATTGAAATGATTTCTAAATCGATGAAAATGTAAATGTTGATTTAAAAGAGTGGCAATGAGTTTCTTGCCAATTCTTCTCATTAGCTCAACCCTTTACGAAGTGGCGGTAAATTCAATTAGAAATGTAATTTTTCGACATTTATGAGGGTCATCCGTGAATAAACTGATTTTGATTTGATTGGAACACTATAAATTTTAACCAGCAGATAGATAAATAATAATTAGGTGGTTATTCGGTAGGTAGTAGTTAGGCAACGATTACTCCAAGTTCAATTGCAATGTGAAATAATGAAGTACAAGCAGATTGTATTGTAATAATATATTGGTGTGACTACTATTTAATTAAAAATAAAGCTGTATTATCTGCAAATGGAGCGTATACTACACAGACCCGCGGACAGTTCTGCTTTCATCAGTAATTATGTTAATATCAGCTCGCTACCGCCGCACGCCACGCGACGTCTGCGTCGACCGCTTTCCGAATTCCAACCGCTCATCTCCTGCGAGCATCTCGCGTGTACCGTACGAGTCATCACCACCCCAACCGGTGCCAGCCACCAGGAACTACCGGCAGGATGTACCGGTCCGGCAACAAATGTATCGACTTGCCTTTTTGTATGAGACAAAGTGACGGGACATGCAAGACATTCGACAGACGACAAGATGTTGGTAAGTAGATACGCCCTGCCCATTACAATGCAGTGCCACTCAGGATTGTTGATTGAGCGGCATCACAATTACGCTCGTCACTTTGAGACATTCTCTCATCTTGTACTGCTTTATGGTAGCACGCAGGCATCCTGTGAAAAGGAACGTCCCACTCGTAATATTGTACCCTACTCCCCAGCACCTACTTCTTGGATATAAGACTCAATCGGATCTATATATCTACACGGCAGCGTGTTACCATCTATGTGTTATAATATTATGTATACGAACCATTTTGAGATACTTACGACCTCTTGAGATCTCCCATACTTTAATCAAGTTAACATGGGACAATCGACTCATTCCAAATGTGTGGCATGATATTTTATTAATGATAACACTGGTACCTTTTTACCCACATTTATGTTAGACTAACTTTCACCACACAAATGTTTTTATTATGTTATTTTTAATTTCTCTGATCCTTTTGAAGAAAGGAAAAAAAGCAAAAGTTGTACGCCAGATATCATTATTATTGCCGCGATAAAACAATTGCAGAAAAGAGTTGTACCATGTGATCTGAGATCAAATTGTTGGGAATTCTCACATATCTTACGTCTGTAGGTACCTACGTTGTACCCACTATTGTTGTTGTAACGAAAACATTCCGTGGAACACCACCAGTGGTCGGACGAGACAATCATCACTTCGATAACATCGATTAGATCTTGAATCGTTGTTAAAATCTTTTTATTAATATGTTACCTACATGTGAAAACAAAAAACGACAATTCCAAAATGGGCACGGCTTTGAAATTGTGCACTGCCAACGTCTACATAACATTGTCGTCGATTACGACATAGTTTTGAAAGTTTGACACAGCCATGCGCCAGGCAGGTTGAGCATCGTGCTGCAGTGACAAGGACTCGCGCCGCACAGTGAGGGAGTCGACGTGTTCAGCTGAGCGCGGGTCTAGAACGTTATCAGATGTATGATAAGGTAGAAAGGCGCTAAGCCTCCCGTGGCCTGCCTCGCCGAGCGTGACTGATGGCGCACGGCCGCGCCGCTTTGTTCGCCACTGAGCGCTCACTCCGCACTCCCGAGCCCGGCCTTTCCATCTGACATTCACTTAATTTGCAGCACACGGCCACTGGGCACCCGCGCTGATGGAAAGTTATAGCTTAATAATACCAGAACAGGTAAATTACTGAGTGCAATAACCCCAGCTCGCACACGCGGAGAACTGCCGAATTAACCCACCGTGGCTATTGCATGTGTCTCATTAATTAAGTAGATTATTTAAATGATTTACTATACTAGCACTTGAATTTAATAAGCAGCACCTCCGCTATCAGCATCCGTAAATATATGTTAAAAGCACTACTATGTTCAGTTCAGCGAGCTAATAATAGTACTATTTCTATGTAGGTATGCAACGCCGCGCCCGCGCCTCAGAAAATAAATTGTCGTTAAAACTATCGATAGCCTTTATTTTTTTTAGGGAAAAGGAGGACAAACGAGCGTACGGGTCACCTGGTGTTTAATTGAGTCTGTCTATGTCAAGGAGTATATCAAACGGTGTTCTTTGAGAGCACCTCTTAATTATAAGCCAACAACATCTTATTATTACCTTATCTTGCAAATAAAGATGATTTGATTTGATCAAACTCTCTATTTTTAGAGAAAAAAAGCGTATTCGTGAAGTGACACTGGTGCAGTACAAGCTACATGTTGCTATAGCTCTGTGCAGGTTGCTGGCTAGTGACACTGGTGCAGTACAAGCTACATGTTGCTATAGCTCTGTGCAGGTTGCTGGCTAGTGACACTGGTGCAGTACAAGCTACATGTTGCTATAGCTCTGTGCAGGTTGCTGGCTAGTGACACTGGTGCAGTACAAGCTACATGTTGCTATAGCTCTGTGCAGGTTGCTGGCTAGGATCACGGGACTAGTGAAACATAACATATTAATTGCCTCATAGTGCCAGCATAATTTTGTGGTTTGTCAAGACTCCTGAGAGGCACCGTGCATAAGATACCTTCAGCTTAACCTCATGCTCATCTCGCCACTTATCTTCCAAAAAAGGCTCCTTCATCAACACCCGACGCAAAAAGAGGGGTGTTAAAAGTTTGACCGTTATATGTGTCTGTCTGTCATACTCATAAACGGGTGAACCGATTTCGGTGCGCTTTTTTATTTGCATATTTTTTTTAACAGTTGTTCATAGTCCATAGACATGTTTTATCAAAATCGGATAAGCCGTTCTAATAGTACATTTTTTCTCGTAATTTTTTGTAAATTTATTTTATAGAATAAAGTGTTTGTCAGATCCATTGCGTCAGCATGACGTGTGGGCCGGGCTTTATCCCATGGGGTGTTTTAGTTCTTTGTGGTGAGTATTGAACCCGTTCGAGCGTGTTTCTCTGCCTGACTCTTTTGGGTATTAAAACTAACTTTATCATAAAATGTATCCAATCTGTGACACATTTCGAAATATTTTCCTCACGAGTCAAATATTGGATATTACTATGTTGACAGTGACAGAGTGTCGCGTAGCTCGCCGCGCGCCGGTGTATTGTTACCGCGTTATGAGCTAGCACTAGACACGTGTTACACAGACATCAGACAATGAGAGCCGCCATCAATGGGTCCAGGAGATCGATCGATCAGACCGTAGTGCGTGCCGCCAAGACTTGGCCCGCAGCCAACACTGCGCGCCGCCGTCACTCGCAGTCTCAGTTGTACGAGTACACTGTACACTGTAGAGAATACAGCGCTGGCTCACATAACATTATATCTAAACGCCATGATATTAACACGTTGAGTGAGACATCCCTGATCCCCCATACTGTCATGTCCTAACTATTGTCATAACTCATAGGTCCTAGTATAGCGCTCCTGTTGCCAGTGTCATGACCACGGGTTGACTCAGAGAGTAATCATCGTCACGGATATCTCATTAGATACCATCTAAGTGTAATGAATAATCGTGAAAATTTAAGAGGAGACATTAGCTGAGGCCTTCTTCACATATTTTAATAATTTGATTATTTTAACAACTCTTGGGAGCACTCCCCGTGATAACTGCGGTAGAAGACACACATTGAAGCGTCTCTACGCAAAGCCAAGTAATCCCCAGTCGTTCACAGAGCACTAGATCCCCGACAATTCGAGCTGCTCTGCGTTGCACGCGGTCAAATGGATCGAGCTGATACTGGTGTGCGCCAGACCAGAGATGACAGCAATACTCCATGTGTGGTCGGACCTGCGCTTTGTAGAGTGCTAAAATGTGGGCCGACTTGAAGTATTGCCGTGCTCTATTTATGATGCCCAGCTTCTTCGAAGCCAATTTGGCTTTGCCAGATGACCCTATTCTGATACTGGGCGAGGGAAATGTTGCCCAAGAGCGGTGATACAACAAATGGGGTTTTTATTAGTGGTAAATGCACAAACTCATTGTTCAATTCAATCCCATTCCACGACATTCTCAAGGGAGGACTAGATAGAAGACACAAGTTTCTTCCGGCTTGTCGACGATTTCCCGAGAGAGACGTGCATGGCCCGTGAATAAGGCATCACCAGTGCTGTCGTCTGCGTAGAAATTTATATTGGAGGTATCCAACATATCATTGACATACAGAAGAAACAGTGCAGGAGATAGCACACAGCCTTGGGGCACTTCAGCATTCACGGGCTTCGGGTATGCTTTTTGAGACACAAAACAGTTTTTTTTAATGTTTAATGAAACTTATTGCCAGTCTTTTATTTCTTTAAATAAAACAATAATTATTATACTCTGGTCTCTGATAGATGTTATCAAAAGAAAATCTTCAAACAGTTTTTAGGAAATCATTAGCAGTCTTACTTTTTATATATTTTTTCATTAAACAAAAATTATATTCTTTTAACTAAAATAGATCTTTTTAAAATTATCAGTAAATATTCTAGTCTAACAGTTTAAATTTCTATATAATTATGCAAATATGTTACTCTTTTTATAAAGTAAAGAATTTATAGAAACTATTAGCAGTCATATATTTTTATCTATTATCAAAATAACATCTAATTTTAAGTGTTAAGAAAGTAAGAAGCAATTCTGAATTTATGTTTCTTTAAAGCTTTGTTTCATCAGGCTATTGCCTGATTTACTTTTCAGGCTTTCGGTATATTTATCAGTGAGTATTTCTTTTTCTTTCTTTCCTTTAAAATATCTTTTTACCTTAAAAGAAATTTATAAAAATCAATACAGTTATAATCTATGAAATTGATTTTTTTTAATCCTTGACGAGACTGTTTCTGTCTTCAACAAAATATTTCTCTCCTTAATCCACTGTATTGTGGTCTTGGAGAGTCGGTTTTTAAACCCGGACTACAATTGAAACCCATCCCAGACGCTCCCCGGACGCCGTCTAAACTCTAAGCTAGGCCAAATCTGGGGAAACCCGGAAGGATGGCAACCCTAGATAAAGACTTTTTAAAAATAAATTTAATAGTTAAAAACATTTTTTTGACTTTGACTGGTCGTGGACACCTCACATTTTTATTTGTAAGGCCGTAGCGTTTAAGTTATCTCACCGTCACTAAACACCACCAATCAGTTTAATAATTACATAATTATTATGTTAACTGGAATATTCTAGAGCTTGTATGTTATTGCAAAATATCCGTTTAATACGCGCAAAAAATTGACTTCGGATACAGAACTCCATAATTCTAGTATATCCTCATTTTTTTTTTATTTATTATGAAAAATAGAATTACAATTAATTACCATATAAAAGCCAAAAACCACAGACGTTTGTCAGGCATGTTAGAAAAATACTATTATCGTCTACAATTAATATTAACTAATAAATACACAATTTAATAATATAGGTAGGTACTGTAAATTACGGTAATGTTTTTGAGGCTAAAGAATAGCAAAGAATAGGTCTACAATAGGCAGTAAAAGTACCTATCACCTACTAATAAACAAAAAGAGACGTGCATCTTACAAGTTACAAGGAATTTGGCATAATAGATTTGTTAAAGCTTGTTTATATTTATTTATATTATATGTTACTTTGTAAAAACCCAATTTTTGTAAAAATTGTATCGTGCAAGTGACAAAGTTTACAAAGTTTTTAAAAAGCTTCTCGGCATTCAAAGTTCAAACCACATTCAAACCTCGCGATCTTATTTTATTGGCGGAATTTAATAATACTGTACACTGATTGGCTGTCTTTTGAACGGGTCATTCACAGCTAGATTCATTCGCAATTCGCATCAATCCGGGAGAAGCAAACGGGGAGAAGCGCCGCGCGCCGTTGCATTCATTCTGATTTCTGTCAGTTTGCCGCGAGCACTTGTGGAGGATAGGTGCCCTTTATATAATTTTATTGTTAATATACTTTTTGCTAAAATAATTTATAGATTAATAGAAAGTGAGAGAATAGCAAAAACAATTATTGTGACATACGTTAGTAAACTATTTTTATGTGAGTGCTATATCACGACTCAGGCGAGCTGATTTAGAAGTGTACTCAGTGAAGTGGAAAGAGGTAAGTTTTTATGAACTTGAGCTTAGATTGTTTGCCTGCTGCTTGAACATAGCAAGGCGGGTGGATGGCCCATTTTCTATTGTTGCGGGTATAGTGTTGAGACAATATCTATGGCTGCTAGCTATATAATTGAAACTGAACTGAATCCGTATTCCGCACGCACTGGGGGATCGTTCACCGGGCTGCGTCGTCAGTCGCCGCCCGCCGGCTGCGTCGGGTTCAATCGATTGACTTGTGACTACGATTTACTTCTACTTAATGTTTAGTTGTTTATTGCTGTACATGTGACGGGCTACACCCTCTGTTCAAGAAAATATTTTGCCATGAAGTTATTGTTGTCATTGCTTATTCTGTCGTAAGCGTCCAGCTTTGAATGATTGCCATACCTACTATTAAATATTATAATTCATTAGTATGTAATTATTATTGGATGAACTACTTGTAATACTGAGGTAACTCTCCTTATCCGTTTAACGAGATTTAAAGAGGAAACACCTTTATTTGAATGAGGTTTTAATCTGTTACAAGTTGGACAGGTAGGTTACCAATTTAACTAATAAAATGATTAAACATAAATATTTGCAATGTTAAAAGATCTATGTGTAATTAATAATTATTATAAGTTTAATTGCACATAAGAAATCATTATTGGTTTTTTGAATACAGGTAGGTAATAAAATTATGAATAGTAGGTAGTAGTAAAAAGTAATGATGGTAAAATACTAATATATAATAATTTATATTAAATATGAATTATTGCCGAATTAGGAGGTACCTACCTATAGCCTTTGTTATAACAGCAAACTTTAAAACAACTTTACAATAATTTGCATAGGTAGTACCTAGGGCTAGGTACCTTCAGGGAACTGCTTTTTTATTTCATTTTTACGGCCATACTCTAGTTGTATACTCGTACTAGTGTTCTGACTTCTGAATCTATGATCAGAACTTTCAAATATCATAATATAGGTAGCTACGTTAGTATCCATCGCTACTCTGTGGTAGGTATTTTGTTATCGGTACCACTATTATATTCTTTGTCGCGGCCCGGTATCATCAGTATTCAGTTTATCCTGTTGTTATTCTTTCATTCTGATCACTTATATTTATAATTCGATCGTACTCTTTGGCCAGCGCCCAGACTGGCAGCCTCACAGTTCGGTTCCCATTAGGAAGACATTGTAACGATCTTCCCTCGGCGAGTTCTAGCCCGATATCACTTTGTGGGACTGTTCGATCGCCCTCCTTCAAAATCTCAATGTCTATTGCGGTACATGAGATACACGACACGTCACACGTACTGTGGTGGTGTGGTGGGAACTGGGTGCTACTGGGTCGGTACTCGACAGCCCGCCTGTTTCTTATAACACTGGTTCCATTAGACAAGTGCAAGTCGTACACTGTCGAGGTATCTACAATTTTATTTAAATAACAATAATAAAAATATTTTTGTAAAATAAAAATTATGGGTGGATTTGGAAACCGCTTTCCAATAAGTATTTTGTTATTATACCGGCAATAGTACTTAATTATTTGATATATTATTCTAAATGTATTCTAATAAAAAATCATCATCATTAGTGGTTTGTAAGTTTGTTGGTAGTTGCACACGTTGCAGCACACCACAATTCACCAATAAATCGTCATACACATAATATGTTATTGTCATTTAACTAATTTAATAAATGTCACATATTAAATTAATATATTTTTGCGTTATTATAAAATTAAAGTTTAATTATATCATTAAAAAAAAATCGCAAGTAGATACGACTCCACTGTTAAGGTGTGGCTATAGAATTCTTTAAATTATGTTTAAACATTTTATCCACTAGCCTTAGGCCCTCCGCGCACTAGGCAGCCACGAATTCCTGGCTGCGGCAGCCAATACGATGCGCCTGTTTGCACGGCAGCCAGAGCGTGTATAGGCTGCCGCAGCCAGGAATTCGTGGCTGCAGTCAGTCACCGCGCACTTGTTGTAGCAACCAGACGGTTCCGAAATTTTTTCTAAAAATGAGATTTGATACAGAGTTAGATAAGCAATAATTACCAGTTCTTCCACGTACATATCGCTCGACGGAAGGATCTAGACTAGTCGTCAATTGGCTGCATTAATCTTAATTTTTTATGCATCGAAGTTCTAGGCAACTCTAATATTTTCTGGAAGATGGCTATAGATCTTTATGCATATTATACTACTGCCCGGATAGACTTCGTTCTGTCATAAGTTAACAGTAAAAAATTAATAAATATAATGTAATTTCCGAGTGATCCAGTTCTCTACAATAAAAGAGAGACGATAACGTACAACAACAAGTTTAGTAGACAGCAATTCTTTATAAACTTGATAATACTCATTGTAATGCTTTATGGTACATACATTGATGTTTTATTTGGTAACTTGGCACGTAAACAAAAAAAACAGGTGACGGTTTCCCAACGCGGCCGCGTGAGCAGGCAACATACAACTGTCCATGAGAGAAGCATGGGTTTTCAAGATTAACGCCGCAAATACTTAAGTAGTGACCATGTGATTTATTTATGGGCTTTGCGAAGGCTGGCCTCACTGCAAATTGCTGTCATTATCATTGGGGTATCTACACTTCTCCCTTATATTTTCCTTTTATAGTTATTGTTGCCTCGACTACATTGTTAAGTAAATTGTTCACTGATAGCCGTGTGCCGTTACAATGACGCGGTGGGTTAGTATTCCGTAATATTATGACTACCGATCCTATTTTTAATCAAAGGTTATGGCGTGGCATTTTCAATCCAATGATTTGCCAGGATTAAAAATTCTGTTATGACGTCATCTTGATTAGTTAGGCAATCAACTAATTTGTATGTTTTTAATTCACAGGCATTTTCATTTTAAATTTTGAAGTTTATTTCTTTTACATCCACTTTTTGGCAGTTAATATAGCACGTTGTAAAATATCTTTGTATATTGAGCGACGTTTGAGAACACCTTTTGAATGAGCTCGGGTGTTGTTTCAGTAAGCCGACAAAAATCGACAGGAAATGTAATATAGCCAGGTAAATCAACAGGGATTTTGCCATTACCAAGGTCAATGAGTTGTTTACAAAATATTATTATTTATTACTCCAGATTGATCACTTTACAATTCGATACGCATATTCTTGGTTAAATTTAGTTATCTCGACGTATTTCCACAAAGTGGAGGCCTTTAAGCATGCATTGAGTTCATCCGCTGGCGATGACCGTGGAATCACTGGTAATCATCGCTCCACTAAATCTGATTTTGATTGTTTCGCAGATCTTTCATAGTTCTTTCTAATGCCTCCAAAGACTTTTTATGTGCCATCGTGAATTAAACCCTTTGCCATTGCTGAGTTCTTCAAATGTTACAGGTTGGAGTTTCATAGCATTGAAAATTCAATGGTAATTTTTATGTATATAAATAGATAATACACAATTTGCTCCACCTTCATTTTTTAAAGAACAGTGTTGTTTTTTTACTTTTTCCACGCAATTATTATTTTTTCTTACTAAAATCTTCCATGTACCTTAAGGTGCTTTGAAAAAATAAATTAGCCGAATTGGTCGAGCCGTTTTCGAGTTTTGGGCTTAGCAACATTCATTTTATTTATATAGATAGATATTCTAAGCGTGAAACTAAAATAAAAGTTCAGTGAAATCTTTCTATTCTCGAGATGTCATGAAAATGTCAATCTATGCGACGTGTATGAGAAAATTTACAAGTGATTTTTTCGTTGTTTTGATACTTTAATAAGTATCAATCCTATTCCGGACTAAGAGAAATCCAAATAAATCCAATATCAAAAACAATCGGTATTTGTTGTATAGAGGTCTAAACGGTTCTATAGGAGAGGACCGAGTACCGACTTTGCATAGAGCTATTGTACCTACATTTTCCTTAGTTAACGGTTTTCGTTGGTTTTCATAAAAACTACCTGTTATGAAAAGCTAATGAGCGCCATTAGTTTATATTGGAGGTACCTACCTACATGTTATACTATTAATAATTTATACTTAATAGAAACGTGTTTATCTAGGCGGTTAGAAATATCCACGTCAGCAAACATAACGTCGCGCAGTATATTTATTAGCTACGTAAGTGAATGACGTTCTACTAGTTCAGCATTCTGTTTATGTCGTACCTTGTGTGATACGTGCGGCGTACTTGCAGCTCCGTGCTCCGTCACAACGATCGGGATGATTCAGTCCTGTCGCCCCTCGACACTCACCACTGCTCTTGGACACATACACACATAACTTACAATATACTAGCGTATATAATAACAAAGTGTGCGAGAGTGAACGATTTTAGCGAAGAATACACCAAGATACAAAAGGAAAGCGTATATTGAATGACCATTCGTAACGAGAGCTCCTCAATATTTTGAATATTAAAACCACCAGCTAACTCGCACATTGACAACTCAAATTTGGTCATCATTATTATCGAGGTATATCGGTCAGGTTACAGGGAACATAATATAATGAACGATGGCAAAAGAGAGCTATTGTACGAAAGTCCGACGGGCTGGCTTGACATCGCCGCGCCTGTCGCTGTCGCCTATTGGTAAATACAAAAAAAAATTGAAAACAAAATTTTATGAACGATGCGGGACTCGATTCCACGACCTCTCGCTCAAATTTTATCTGTGTATTAATCCTAGAAGTGAGGGTTATCACTTTAAAAACATAACAAATTGTTTAAATTAGGTAGTAAATAATTTATTAAATGGGTAAAAATTCAAAAATATTCATCAGCTTTGGAAAATCGCAAAACTTTCATGGGGTCATTACACTGTTGACAGTATTTGATCCATATAGTAATTAACCCTAGTATCTACATCACTAATAATTTTTGTTATCAGATAGTGTCGCAAGTACCTCACTAAAGCCTCATACAATTCATCATAAGTTTGAACTGTCGCCGTGTTCGTGGCGGAGGCTGCTCGTTACATCCCGGCCATTGTTTCCTTGTCGGCGTGAGGGTCGTCTCCAGAATACAGATGGCGCGGCCGTGTGCACGTGCTCCGTGCTCGGCCCCGGTGAACGACCTCGACCCTTCAAGGACACGCTTCATGGAAAACTATCGCCAACATTACTCGCTAGTCGCTACTCTGATGACCCCACTACGATCTATATATGTATTTAAAATATGCTCAGACTTTACTTACGTAGAACTTAGCTGACTTCAAGCTTAGCACAAGCTTTGTCATGTGACAGTGGAGATTATACTGAGCTTCAGCTTGTCTTAACAAGAGTTAAGTAAGTGTATACATTCAAGATTATTATTAAACAAACTTTAACAATTAAAAATATTCCTTATTTAGTTAAAATGTAGTTACATATTGTTAAACTGACATTATAACAGATACCATTTTTAATATTATAATATGTAGTAACTAATTGTATTTTCAGTATTTCAATGTCAACTCCGTGATATCCACATTTCTATGTTATTCAAATATTACTGGCATAACCGATTCTTATGCTATGCGGGTATTATGAAAAGCAGAATAACAGTTGTATTGCCGCGGGGAATTGTTGAAATCGACTCAAGTCTGAGCAAAATACAAAGTATGCTCTATAGATAGATAGAAATTCACAAAATGAAATCGTAATAAATCATAACTTTAGGTATACCTGAGTGAGCACGGTACATCGCCGTCCACCACGGGAGCTTTGTTTATTAGTAACGCGAACGACATCAACGCATTGTCAAGCACTACTAATGTTGTAAGGGAACTATAGAACAGCTGTGCGAAGGTTGCGTACAATTCGTCAGTATATTTCAATCTTATTATTTGTAGTTGTCTGCTCTCAAAAATAAATCAATGTCAAAAGTTATCGTTTATTTTCGTACGTTAACAATGACGAAGTGATATTAAGTTCAACGAGTATTTCGATAGCCGTTAGTTAGTTAGTGTCTCATTCTGGTCACTGCCAAGTGTCATCATCAAGTGGCTGTTAGTAGGTGCTACGTCCAGGGTGACAGTGACGCTCCAGGATTAACAAATTATACTTTTATGGACGCCGCGGCATGCACTGCCTTGAGTGTTTTACATATTCAGCATTCATTCCACCAGCTCCTTGCATCTCTTCCATGTTAAGATGACCACGTTTCTTTACCATGGTAAAAACTTGTTATATTTTTCCCATAATATAACTCGTTATTCCTTATTACTGATATAATTATATTTTTTTAATCGAAAAATAAATGAACACACAAAAAATGGTGTTGAATTCCACAAAATAATGCTTTTGTTGTTTTTAAATAGTCAAAGTTAAAAAAACTTTAATGAAATAGGCTTATATTAAGGGCTTTTGAATCTATTTATTAAAAGTTCGTATTTGGATATTAATACTAGGTGATTTGGATAGTAATAAACGTTGCTAAATAACTAGATTTGGAAATGTGAATACGACTGGTGAATGTAGATATTATATAATCCAAATCTAAACCATTTAATACATGTCCATAGGTCCAAGAACTTGCTTATAAATGTCACAATTTATACTTCTTACTAGTTACCACCAATTAGGAGAAGGTTGAACTTTAAAGAAACGAAGTGCCAACAAACTTAGTGCCGCTCTTTTAAACCAACATTTACAGACTACGTGTTTTAAGTACAATCTATATAACAAATTTATCCAATGACACACAAATAACTTAAATCGTCTCCCTCCAACATATTTTAGAATTATAATAATAATCATTTATTCAAGACTAATAATATGTGGTACAGAATGTTTTATGCCCTACCCTCTGCGGTAGGATACCCTGATTTGCAGAGAATAGGAACGACCCGGCCCACGACGCCGCCACATATAATGACATTTAAGCGACTTATATATTAGAGGGGGCAAACGGGCGAAAGGCTCACCGGATGGGGAGTAGTGAGGCAACCGCCCATGGACATCCGTAACAACAGGTGTCAAGAGATTTGCCGACCTTTAAGATGCTCGGGAGTGTAGAAATCTTGCTATATTGTGACAATATCTAAATAGTTGTTTATTGAAACTAACAGACAGGAATCAGCTGAGCGGGCTTGCAGACCGCGCACGACAGTATTGTACTCAAAGGCCCATTGTTTCAGAGAGCCGCCATACGCCTACTACCCACTGGCATGACGGCGGCGTGCGCTACCATTGTACACAATACACTCCACAAAAGTCTCGATATAAAGCCTGGCTTACTCGAACATCAAACTGTCCCACAATAGCGAATAAATACAGCGACATTGTGTTCCACGAAGCGTGTCGCGTACATCACAGCGACCATATTGTCTGCGTTCAATACTTTGTATAGATTCATCTGTTTTAATAGTTTCTAGAGCTCTTTAAGGCTGTATGGTAGGCTGTGGTATATATGTGCAACATACTAATAAGTGTTCGCTGTTGACGCAGTGTTCTTCGATATTTTCCGACACTCGCTAAACTACCAACTGTAATCAATCGTAAGACTTATAAAACATTTCTAGTAACAAATGTATAATGTAATATATATCGCAATAAATAAATATAATAATAGCGTACAAGTACCACGTGCCAGTTCAACTATATTGTGTTGACACAGCGGCTCCTTTACGCCTAATTTATATAATGTGTATGATCTGATAACATCGCTCAATGTTGTTCAGAACATAGTCGTTATCTGGAGAGCATCGATACGGTTGTTAGCTGTCGAGTGGCGCTACGCTCTGTGTGTGTGTGTGATTGTGTGTGTGTGTGCTTCTCTCCTCTTATCAACCCCAGGTTGCCACGCTCAATGTGCTCTGCACCTGCGCCTCCCATCAGAGGTACATCCTAGGCAGGTATGTTGTGTAGCCCGGTCAGCTCGCGTCGCTGTCTCTCCATAATATTGAGTCACCTGCCACACCACACCAGTGGCGGTAGGCGGGCTCTGGCGGTCGGAAGTAGATAACTCATTCACAAAATCCAATCGAAACAGGCTCTTGTTGGAACCTGATCCGACACTCTGGTAACAAAGTATTTTCCACGCGATTCTGAAGGTACGATTTAACAGTAAAGTATAATATGCCCACAGGCTACTAAGCCTCGGAGCTGCGCCGGGCACTATTAATATTGCGCAGGCCGGGCACTATTAATATCACACGATTCTGAGAAAGAGTAAGTATCTACTGATTGAATGTTGTGAATGAATTAATCCTAAATATACAAAAACTAAAGAACTACTGTCAAGCGTGGCTGAACGTGTACCACTTGTCAATCAAACTTGGTTGCAGTAACAATAGATTCGCTTACCTTTTCTATGTTGTTATATCTCCGTTAGAGATGTTGCTCTCTCTTGCATGCTTTGTTTGTCTATACGCTAGTATATTGTACGTGTATAAGTGAGACCAATGTACATCAGTCACCACCAGCTCCAAGCCAGTCACATTGAGTGCTCGTACATCATATACTGATGTAGGTGGACTCACGATATGGTCACCCTACTCACTAGTGGTCTGAAGATCTTGTCAAAATTAGAAATTGTTCACGAATGACTCTGCAACTATTAATATTATAACTATCTGAATGATATATGCATATGTTAACTTTCTAATTGTCCATTTCACCTGCTCGGTCGCAGGCGGCGCGATCTCAGAATTGGGCATTACTCAGCACTCTCACTGATCACCATTCCGTATCGTCATTTATTATAATCACCGACAGTTATTTATGACACCTTCTCCAAATAAACATGGAAATTTAAGAATTCATCTGATTATATTATATTTTAAAATTTATGAGTCAATAATACCGACTCGCGTGAAATATTTCTGAATTTATTGCACGACTCATAAGCGAAGCGTTTAAGGAAGGCTCTACTCTCGGCATCTGAAAGAGGCAGTCCTCCCAAACTATATCGCACGTACAGGTTAATATGAGTGCACTTATATCAAGTGTAACAATCTGTGAGGCAGTTAAAATATATTTCAATAACAATTATTCTGTTTATTAATAAAATAATCTTTAGGTTAGGTGTAAGCAGAGATATTTTTTATTATCTAAAGTAACACACTGCGAACTGTCTTATTTAATTATTGTTATGGAGCGAAGCGAAGCTGAGCGTAGCTCCCACCGGGACCGATTTAAAAAAATTTAGAACTCATAGAAAGCTTTCGAAATTTTCTAGGTTATTGTCGAGACAGAATTTTGAATTTCGACTTGATTTAATTATTATAATTAAAAACAATCTTGATTTACAAATTATTCTAAATTAGCACGCGCTTTTTATATTTATTTAAAAATCGCTCAAATATACGCGGCAGCGAAGCGGTACGACGAGCGACTAGTTTATAAAGAACTAACACTAAGACACGACTAGATCATAGATAATTAACTTATTTAACTAGACAACTGGACATGTGTTACACTCGTTACAATATTGTTGACAAACTTCACAATTATACTGACAGTTATTTAATGATGCTGGACTTTGCATATTTAAATATTGTTTTTTGCCATAACACTTGTCACTTGGATCTCCTTGACTCTATTCTAATTTCAAATTAAAATACCATCCACTTCGACGGAAATGACACCTTCTAAGGCCTTCAGGGAGCGAGCTTTGGCACATGAGAACGAGTGCATCTAGGAACTTGTGTACACTTTTACAAATAATCAATTACATATATTGTGGAAAATAAGATTATGGGGCATGCACTTTTGGATTATCCAAACTTTTTTAATAACTCGATTGAGTCATTATATGGATTTTGTTAAACGAAATTTATCTAAAGCTTTTGGACATCTATTAGCAAAACTATACAATATAATATATAAACTACGATGTATATTTTATATTTATTCAGGAAAGTTCTTAAATACACACAGTAGTAAGAACAATACTTGGACGACCCAAATTACCTCCACGTACATTTTCTATTATGTTTTCCCCTTTTTGACGAATCCTGACTTAGGAGACTGTTCCTCATAGAGACGTCAATTATTGACATGAGGTAATTGTTATTTTTTCTTAATTAGTTGAATAGCAAAAATAATTAGTAACAATACAAAATCAACATCAATTTTTCATTATAAGTATATTATAACTAAAAGTAATTATAATTAAAAACCATTCTAAAAAAACCCTAGATCATCTTATTGGTAATAATCGTTTTAGTAGTTATCAAGAACCTATTTATTTCTTTCTAAGTAAAAAAAAAAACATTGTTAAGAGATTATAATAGTTAAATTAAATAGAATAACATTAGTATCCTGTTTTGAACGGTAATGTTCAGCACACATTTATCATAATATAATAGATTCCTCAATATAGCTATATATAGCAAATTGTATTCGAAGAGGAAATATGCAAGATTCAATGCTTCATCCAAACATAGTGTCGGTAGGTACAGCTGTTATAACATAGACATATCGCCTCGACCTCGCTTGGTGAGTCACGCTGTTTACCCTGCACTGGATGTGTGACTCAGCATCCGGTCTGTAGGCCCGCCCTGCCGAGTGACAGGGGGATGAGTCCCAACTTAACAGTTAACAACAATATTGCTATCTAAATATAACATAAAATTAAATGCAAGCCCGCCATATAATTAGTGCTTCAAGCTATACACGAAATAAAAATGACAGTGATAAATATTATAATTCAATAAAAGATACTTAAGCAACACAACATCTTTGAAGCCTGTACATGTACATTAAAATGATATTTTTTAATGACGAATTATATTTTGTTAATCATAAGTTTAAAATTGTAGAAACACGTGAAATGACACAATTTTTATTATTTATAAAAAAAACTCGAGATATCGCGTCATACTCATGATGCCATAATATTGTTTATGCTTACTGAGGCTATTTATTAGGCCCAGTAAGTGGCTAGAGCGGTAACGAACACGGCTCGAGTAAGCGTCCAGCGAGCGGTTAATTATTGGACAAAGAATATAGTATTAAATATAAATGTATAACGTATGTAGGTATGCCTCGACCGACTGACATGGAAGAATTTTACATAGATTAATAGCATTTGGAACATATTGAGCTCTCTAGATGATGATTATCTATCACATATTTATTATATATCACAACCCAACATCAGGATGATCTGTCATCCTGATGTTGGGTTGTGATATATAAGTACCATTGATTTGAGATGTTATAAATAGTAACGACGCGCATGAACCGTAACATAAACAAAAAGGTGAACAGCCCGCGGGGGCGAACACCTGCTGCTGTGATGTGAGTGACCCGCGCCGAGCAGGCGACTACAGGGTTCAACGGTCAAACGTTCTTACCTCCGTTTGGACATGGGCTTGACGAAGGCGGACTCTAAACAACCAACAAGATTAGGTCGAGTAGAGCTGTAAACCCCACGGACTCTCGCTGGCCAACTTGTTATCCTGCGGCTCCTCTAAAGATTATATAAAGTTCACAGTCGGTCATAGTTTAGAGATATATAGTTTTGTAAACCCTGGAGAAATAATATTTTTTTTAAAATCTCTAGACATGAAAAAAACTGCTGATATATGGGGCATTTCTGTAAAAATAATAGGTTCAATAGTTGATGTCATACGAAACTACCTGTATACTAATTTTCATTAAAGTCGTTACCGAGATTCAGATTATATTTATTTATATACAAGAATTGGTCGTTTAAAGATATAAGATAAGTTACTTCATACGGAACAATTTGGCTTTACTTAGGGGACGTTCAACAACGGATGCAGGTGTTGAACTAAACAAAAATATTTTTGATGCCTGGGAGGAATCGCAGAATGCACTTGATATCTAGGTCAGCTATGTCACTATAGCACAAAAGGAACTGCGCTCGATCTTTTGATTTCATATCTATATATAAAATTCAGAAGGTTGACATGAATAGCAAGAGATCTCCTGGGACTCTTCTCAGTATGGGGGTACTACAAGGCGCTATTCTTGGACCGTTCCTCTTTCTTATCTATATAAATAATATTCCTAATCTAATAGAAAAAAACATAAGGCAGTATTGTTTGCGGATGACACTTCAATGATATTCAAAGTGAAAAGGAACCAAGTTGAAGTAGACGTTGTATGACGAAGTAAACGATATTCTATCTGACATTGTGTTCAAGTTAAATAGCAAGAAAACGAAATATTATATACCGTACTAAATTTCAAAAATTTAGATGCAAGTGTTTTGTTAAACGGACAGGTGATAAAACCAATGGAATCTGCTGTATGTCTTGGCATTACTATGGATCCAAATTACAACAAACCAATTTCCAATTACAAATTACAATCCCCATATTGAAGGATTGGCGACCAGACTTAGTTCTGCAGCATACGCGTCATAAGATACATAATAGCTTTAAGGGTAAATGTATACACTTCTACAATAAAGTCCCAGCCACTGTTCAGGCATTATCTATAAATAAATTTAAATGTTTTATAAAAAAATGGCTCTGTCGTAAATCCTATTACTCCACTGCTGAATATCTAAATGATAGGACAGCCTGGGTCTAGATTGTGATTATTTTATAGCGACTGTACAATATTGTATATTTTTATTGAAAAGAGCGCAAAAAAAAGAATGCTGGGAGAGTTTCTTGCGCCGCTTCTTCTCTCTCAGAGCGCCATTTGTTTCCGAAGCGGTAGTAGTATCTATTAGTATAAGAAATGACATCAAAAAGAATTCTAAAGGAATCAATTTTGAGAAAATAAATGCCTTTTTATGCCTTTTTTTTTTACGCGGTTAAAAATATTAGACAATTAATTGACATAGATACGGCGCGACTTGTATACTTTAGTTACTTCCATAGTATTATGTCCTATGGTATATTGCTGTGGGGCAGCGCTGCCGATATTAATGCAATATTTGTGCCGCAGAAGTGGGCTATTCGCGTTATTTATAACCTAGTTTCTAAAGAATCATTGAGAGCAAAATTTAAAGAAATAAACATCTTTACTGTTGCTTGTCAATATATTCTTGATAATGTTATGCATGTACATAGGCACATCAGTGAATTTGCTAGAAACTGTTATAACCATTATGTTAACACCAGGAAAAGACATACACTTATAATGCCTACTTGTCGGCTAAGTCAAGTTAGTAAGTAAAGTGGTGCGATGTATATGCTTTTACAGTAAGAACCCATAAAATGTTCAAAAAAAATGTATAACGAAATTCAAAAGAATTGTTAAAAAACGTTTGTGTGGTAAAGTTTACTAGACTTTCTTAAAGATACCAAATATTGGGAATGGAGCGACCACTCTCAGGCTATTAACTAATAAGTATCTTTGTACGATATTACTTTTTAATCATATTTTTTATGAAAAAAAAAGAGGCCCGCTGAGTTTGTTGCGCCTCTTCTTCTCAGGTGTCAGGCATACTTTTTGAAATGGGTGGTAGTTTTTGACATTCAATAAGTGATCCTATTTTGAATAAAAATATTTGAATTTGATTAACAATCAAGTCATTGTTCATGTAAACAAGTAGCACGATAATAGACATGTCGCCAACAATCTATCTCGTTGTCAACCAAGTGCCATGTCATGTCACTGCTCAGTCCCTCTCTGCTCGTTAGCAGCCCTGCGTATCAAAGTACTTCATACAATCATGTCTATTTTAATGCGGCCTGCATTCCTTTCATCAGGATTAAGTGCTAGGGCTGTCACAGTAATCACGCAATTATATTTAAAGCTTAAAAGCGCGTACTCTAACTTACCATAACTGCACCGAACCACAAACAACAATTTGTTTAGATTTGAAAGAGCGATATCTCAAGTCAATTTCAAAATGTATATCTTGCAATTGAGCGGACTTATCAACAGCTGTAGTAGATAATATAAGATTTACGAGAGAAATCACTGGTATATAAGAAAATATTCATACATTCAGGGAGGTGAAATGTTAATTATTAGTATCTATGTAGTGGCAGCCCTACATCATGTTGAAGCTCTCTCTAATCACAGTAATTCGATATGAATTGCTTGTGTACAAACAACAGCTCCTTGACTCACTTTTTAATGCAAGTGCATGCAGTCAATACTATTTATTTCAGTTAATGACGTTATATCATTGTATTTAACTTTTAACCGAAACATAGTTCAGCATTTAATAAAATAAATGGTAACTGTATTAATCTGAATCTCAATTTACTGAACATGGCGTTAACCATAGATGAATAAAGTATTTATGCCCATTTAAGCACATTAAAATACCACAATTCCATCCACTTATTTGGAATCAATTTAAACTCGGAAGTCCAAATAGAGCACGCAACCGCCAACATGGACTGTCAGTGTCAGTGTCAAGGCCACGGGCGTTGCGCGCGCACCACAGAGGACGTTGACTTTTTATTTTTTAATCTCGATCGCGTGCAGCTTGCGCCGCGCGTTCAGCCAGATCTGCTACATGACTCACTGATTTATTGTTTTTATTATGTTGCTCCTTGTTCCGATTTTATCTGAGTCCCACGATACATTAAGTGACTTTTAATCGGGCCGTTATTATTTAAATTCTTATTAGAAATACAAAATGACCGATTCACTTACAATCCGAACAGGGTTAATTATTATAGTTCAGTGTTTACTAAGATTGCCAAATTTTGAGATAATCTGGTGGAAGATAGTTAGTTGCTATTCGCTAACTACAAATTTAGAAAAAGCCAGTTTCATCCAATTCATCCTGGTCTTGTATTATTGATAATTAATTTTGCGCCTGCCGATTAGTTCATATTATTAGTTCATGTTCATAGCTTCCAGTTTTCAATTTTGATTTTCTCTTTCTATAGACTCTTTTTGTATTGTTTTTTTGATTGCCTATTTTTCCTTTTTAGTATCTTAATCTTTCGTAATATTATATATGTAGGTACCTATACAATAATACGAAACTGAGTTTTGAGTGAATAATACGTTTCATTTAATTTAAATGAAGTTTTAGTTGTGAGCAAGTGTACATCGAATGTTTGAAACAACAAAGCAGTGCCCGAGACACCGAGACAAAACGAGCAAAGCAAAAGACAAGACGGGAAAGAAAGTCTGCGGATTGGTCAGAGCTCGATATAGAATGTCACAACAAACAGGGCTGGCACACTCGTGTTCAGATTATCAATAGCATTAGTTAACATTCAATAACAGAATATTAATAAATCATAAAGTATAATACAGAGTAACTAATACTAGTGTGTGATAATACTACGGGTGGTTGTTTCGTCGTAAGTCGTGCGTATTTTGTTTGACGTATATTTATATGTATATGGAGTAACACGGACCACTCAGATACCGAAGCGATGATATTATAACGAAGGGTTTTGAGTGTGTTTCATGAACATCACTGGTCAGGAAACTAATAGAACTGCTCGCTGTCGGTTGTTCATTCCACATTTAAATTATATACAAAATTCTAAAGCTCGATAAGAACGGCAAGAGATCTCTTGGGGTTCCTCTCAATAGTAGGGGTACCGCAAGCGATAAGAGTCTATTCTAGGACCATTTCTGTGCCTAGTTTTGTAGAATAGAGTATCTAGCGATTTGCAATGGAACCAGGTCGGGTTACTGCTATTAATATTAGTTACTACTCTTGTTTATTTACGTAACTCAGTCTAGTGGCAGAGTTGAATTAAGTACTATTTGTATTTATTAGACATAATTAATAGTCGAAGTAAGATATAATAATTAAGGCAGTTATAGTTTAAGTATTGCTAGAAGACCGTCAAGCAAACTAGAATACAATTTATGTAGTGCAGAATACGGCTATCGCCCTATTCATAACCGAGGTATAGAATTTTACATTGACTGTGAGGCATAATATATCCTTCATAGCACGTTGTGCAGGTATCTACAGAAGCATTTTGACTGTGAAATTATTACTATTATAATATTAAAAACTTTGCAACATGGAATTAATATAAGGCGGAAGTTAATTTAGTTCGACTAGTTTATGAACTTCAAAACAGCGAGTCTCTAGTATTACCGGATAGTTATAATTGAAATGTTAGTACGAGGTTGAGTATTGATCAGTGATGTGGTATGGTGCGAGAGTCGCGGGGTGCGGGGTGCGGGGCGCGGCACTAACAGCTAACAGCGCTCTAAGACGAATTCCGGTCGATGACCCGTGTAACGGTACTCGTCGAGAACCGATCCCACTATCGCTCCCCGGCGCGGCCGCCTCGCTCTCACTACGTATTGTCTTGTGTAGTACTCGACACAAGTGCAGCGCTTCGCAAATATGACACACGCACACAACCATAACTCACGAGACACCGCAGTTATTATTTATGGAGGAGGAGGACAATCGGACGTAGGGGTCACCTGATGTGATAGCCGCTGCCCCTTGCGCGTGTACACCCGTTTTGATAACCGACCGGCCCTCCATAACACAGGCCCTCCCCAGAATGCGACCAGTGAGCCGATCACGCCACCTTTCTATGCGACAGTGGGACGGATCCAGTCCAGACTACTGGCCTCTTCGTGCTGTCGTTATAGGACGACATTGACAGTGTCACTCACACCCCGAAAATCCCTAGTTGCCTCCCACGTCAACTTTTAGCTTGTTTTGGGCTCCCCTGTTATGTCAATCTTGTCTCTTCAGAGATTTCCTTCCTGGTTTTAAATACCTGTATCTGTATATTTTTTTTTTTTTTTGGAAAACGAACAGCTATATATTATACGTAGTTTTAGCCTTAATTTAGAAATACAATAAGCCAGCAAAGTTTTCACAAACGTGTAGATTCATAATTGCTAGATTAATTACTCGATCGGGTACAACTAGGTTCGCATACAACACTAAAGTTATAGATAAAAGTAAGGGTTGCAGCTGCAATCAGGGAACGAGTTAGACACATTTCCTGATCTCAGATACAAACCTACCGTACTTATGAAAGAAAATATCAATTTGTTGGTATCTATTGTTATACCTATAATGTTCGGTACATCCTTTTATTGAACATCTGCACCCGAATTCTATAGTAATACTATCAGATTCCGTAATAAAATATGTTTGTTTCTATTCGTTCTCAACCGCTACGAAGTCTCAATCATTGACATCATAACGGTCAATGGAAAAGAGGCCAGAACTGATAACGGAGACTGCTGACTCATGCTAAGATTGCGAATAGGAGTCCGTTCAACTTGGTCTTGTCTACATACAAACATACACATCAGGAGATACAGTGAGCACTGGCAACTGGCGGTCCGGTCGAAGGTGACTAGCACGTCACCAGCCTTTACAGATCACATTCTTTGAATTATAAAAATAAAGCATGTTTTAGGCCCGCGATAAACAAATGTCGTTACTGCACTCACTGGCATTATTCTCCTAAATAATAGTAGATTTCTACTTTTAGTACTTAAATTCAAAATCAATTTTGAATAAAACATTTCGTCACTATAAAATGTAAGTATTCATCCCTACTTGTTTGGAAACTTTACCATACGTGTGTTCTTGTTATTAACAATTACTTGTTACTTGTTATTAAAATTGAATTGATGTAAAAAGAAGCTGTGTTTTGTTGTGATTGAGTCGTAACGGTGCAGTGTCCGCGTTCGGCTGATAACGAACTATTAATAGGTGGCTATCAAGTGGCGGTCTGTGACGCACGCTCTCATGTCGCAGTCCGCAGACGTTGACGTGACACGACCTCACTGGGAGAGAACATATTGACGAACAAAACAAGAGATACAAGATATAAAAAAGGAAAGTAACCATTTTTGATTGACAAGTCGTAAACGGTCAGCTACACTTCGAATTAGTATTTCAACGGACACATTGCCAAATCACTATTCATATATTTTTATTCAAGATGGGATATGAAATCACTTATTGGAAATCAAAGACTGCCACCTATTCTGATATGAACGCCTCAGACCTGCTGAGAACGGGCGCAAGAACTTGGTCACGCATTATTGGGCCTTCAGGTAGTTTATATAATAGTATATTGAGTAGTTTGTCTCTTGACATACAGGACAACAATTTGCATTGTTTGTCCTGTTAGCCATCTAGCTTGCATGGCGGGCGGCGGCATGACCGCATGAGACACTCGAGAGAGCGTCGTATATTTCTATATGAACCAAAATAATACAATTATTATTATATTATTAGGTGGACCAGGACCATCTATTTTCCATACTTCTTTATCATCTATAGTCTTTATATTCTTTAATCGAATAGTAGGCTTTTTGGATTAGGCGATTTATTTGTAATTATTTTGAATTTAGCAGGAGTGATTTGACAGTAATAAATATTAATTGGAATTTTATTAAAGAACTGTACAATGAGTCATACAAATGTGTTTTGTATTTTTCAGAGTCTCGTTTTTGGAAAAGCTATTTTATTTCTATTTCTTGTTCTGTCTTGTCTTCTCTTAAATCTTTGTTTTGAATGTAGTCATTATATTATAAATGAATTGGCATGCTATTGTGAGAATTGTTATTTGTTTAAAGTGATATCTATGGGATTCTGTAGAATTCAGATTGTAGATTGCGCTACTCTTATTGCCCTTTCTTGCAAAACAAATATTGTGTCGATATCAGCTGCTTTCCCCCATAGCAGAATTCCATATGACATAATGTTATGTAAATAACTGAAATAAATCAATCTCGCTGTGTCAGTATCAGTAAGATTTTGAATTCTTCTGAAAGCAAAAGTAGCGGCACTGAGTTTGAGATTACCTCAGAGTTACTCTGACATATTGAAATATCGATCGTCGGATGTAATGTTATTATTATTTGAACGTTGAACCCACTATCGAGTCTTTCATGTGTGCGATCGCGGTGCCTTGTTTAAATCAATAAATTACTTACTAAGAAGATGTACGGTTCAGCAGTCAGCGGGGAGTCAGCGGGGAGTCGGGGGGGAGGAGGTACGAGGTGCGACCACCGCACGGCGCGTCTGAGCTAACATATGTTACGCTTGAGATGTTAACTTACGACCATATGGTGGCTCTGAATCTGAATGTATACCGAAATATATTACTTGAAGATAGCTTACCATATGCTTATTTAATTTATAAAATAACTCTGATGGTTTATAATATTTAATATTATAAATTTCTTAGGTTTTCTTGAAGTTTTCAGTTTCGTATTATGGTACCTGAAGACATTTCAATTATTTTATTTGAGGGGAAAAATGAACAAGGTAGAAGGAGCAGTTGATAGAAGTGCGCACCGCCGGCCGCCCTTGGACTGGTGCAGTATCAGTTATAGTCTACCATACTTCCAAAATCAGAAGAATTATTACTTAAAAAAGAAAATAACCACTTAAGTAGGTAATACATAGTAACAATCTTAATATATATAAATTACGTTACACGTTGTTTGTCCTCGATGGACTCCTAAACTAATGAACGGATTTAAATGTGGATTACTTCATCGAGTGCAGTTAGGACCAACTTGAGAGATAGCATAGTTTTTATTTCGATTTGGGACCCATAATTATTTTTATTTCCAATATTTGTTTTGTATGGACATATTTTCTGTGAGAGAATCTATTGACGCGAGGTTGGACAGTTCTGCTGTGAAACAATTTCATTACAACAACAAGGAGCATACGGCACGAAATAGTTCTTGATGTAATGAAAAATAATTGACAAATACATAAAAAACAAAACAGTATTTTATGTTTTATGTTCAGTACAACGTCTGTCGGGTCAGCTAGTCTTCTATATGCTAGTCTAATATATTAATTACGATTCCGTTCTATTCATACTATTAGATTAATTTACAAAGCCAGCATGCATATCATTTAATTAGGCATTATATTGGCGATAATATATATTATATTTATATTATATTATGTAAGTGATCATTGGCGAAGCACTTACCTTTCTAGTGCATATGTAGGTGACCCAGATACAGATAGCAGTGCTGTTGACGGGAACTCAATTACAGCGGCCCGTAACGCTGTAACGGTTCACGACTCTCTGAAACATTGAGGGTTCCCTCTCTCAGCCTACTTCTATTTACTATAGTAAATAAGCCTGTTATAATGATATTTCGGAGCTAGGGTCACCGGCAGGGACGAGCCAAGGAATACGGGTCATATCTTTTGTTTTCTTCAGCGACGAAATCGTATTGTTGTTGTATTATCGTCATGACTTCAATTTGGATTTTTACGAGACATTCAATCAGATTTCTCAGTGGAACCATGATGCAGACACTAATTATATAATATTAAAGTTATTATCTAGGTATTTAAGTATCAGATTTATTTGATGTCTGAAATACGCTTTAGCAACATGTAAAGTTTACTTAAGTCACCTAGATATCTCGTTACTTTTTAACCGTAGGCACAGCCATAATAAAATTGTGAGTAGTGACAACTCACTTCAAGTTAATGTTCTTTGGTTGGACTACGATAAGATATGGGAAAATGATATGTTTTGAGGTGCAGAGTGAATCAATTGACGTAATTTTTTGGAACGAAGTTCCTTAAGGGACGATGCGGGGGAGACGTAACGTAACTCTCTTCGTGTACGTCGAAGCGTTGCTACGCGACAATATCTTGCTGATTATTATTTATATATAAATGAAACAATTATTGACATTTGACACATTTCTGACAAATTACATTGAATGATTATTTTATTTATTTAGTGCATTCGTAACAAGGCCAAATCAAAACAAAATATAATAAACGAATATTTAAATCATATTTAAATAAGTTTATATCTGCAAATTACATTGACATAAAAGCAAAATATAATGACGTTTACAGTACCTTTTACATGTTATTGAAGATAAACTTATTTAACTATTATTAGACATCTAAAAATAAAAGTTTTCAGAAATTTTTTGTCGTTTGCGTCATTAATAAATTTTTTTGGTTTCTTCGTCCATTATTAGGACAGGCAAAGGGTTCAAGCCAATACAGCCGTATTCGTTAATATTCAGTAATTTATTTCACGATTTTTACAATATTGTTCTTTCTACAAACGTAGAATAGCACGACGAATAAATAATTTTAAAGATTTATTTTGCTATGCCAAAGTATAACTCCTTGCGTGCCTATTTTAGACAGTGTAATTCAGTGGAAACTGCCTAGTAAAATTAATATTTTTATAATAAGGAACTGTGTTACTATCCGGTGTCCCACGACACCACACTCTCACACAGTATTAGTCCTATCTATTATATTAATTATATAATTTAATTATTGACTTACGAGTACAAAAGTTGAAGTGCGGCCGGTCCTATAAACCTTGAGATAACAATGACTTTATCTGATCCAACGAAGGAGGGGCTTCATCAGTGGACTGCTCTTGGATCTATTGTAGGCCTCTCCCAGTAAATCAATATTAATGGACCGATTTCTAGCTGAAAATACCAATTGGCCTTCTAGTTAATAACATTATGAGACAACCACCATGCTGTTGCCTAATATATTATGATACACTAGTGGGTGACCCCTACTCTGCCTGCGTCACTTTTGAGAACAGATTGCGATGAAACAACTAAGTGTTCCGGGACACTTGTCTAAGAACCGCGTTCAGTTTGATTTCATTGTTTCTAAGGTGAGCGCAGTAGTGCACTAAGTACAAATAATTTCGGGCTTGTTGATTGGCTTCAATTAGGATTATTTTCTATAAACAGCTGTTGCGTGTTACTTCACGTTAATTATTTTCGCGCTCCCTCGGGAACTCTTAAAAAAGTTATTCGGCAAGGCGTACCCAGCAAATGTGAATATTCAGATTTTTTCAGATTCAGATGAATTATATTAAGTATTGGGCCGTGCGTAACAGAGTCGTAAAGTGGTACCTACATGTTAATGTCGTATATTGGCTGCCACGTAATATGTAGTGCAATCCATTTACAGGCGTGCGACACGCGGCCACACACACCAGTTCTCACACTCACTTCAATAATATTAACAAGAATAGTCTTTCTCTCCACTGAACTTTATCATTAAGTAAATTCTTAACCTCAATCTTCGTTTACTTCATAAACCTATACATATTATTAAATGGTAACATAGTAAATCGATTTCTTTAAAAGAATACTTTTTGCTGTATTATAAATAATATGAAATTGTCTTGGACAATAAGTTTCAGAATTTTTATCTGTATGTTTGTCTGGGCAAAACGCAAAAATAGCACTGCTCTTTAACTCCCCCTACTTTCCGTGATCCAATGTTACTCTTCTCCGACCTTTGAGTAAATTCATTACTCTATATTTATACTTCTTGCGCTTTGTGCCTCTTTCATTCCTTCTAACCCGTTTTTTTAAATCATCACCTCTTATATTCTCGTGCAACACCAGAAGCACCCTATTTTCAATCTGTTCTCACGTGGCCTGTCCATCATTGTTCCAGCAGCCAACATGAACGGCGTGAACGGTCACAGCAACGGCGACAGCGTCGCGGCCGGCGACATCATCACGCAGAACCAGCAGCGGGGCTGGTGGACCATCGGGCTCATCAACGCTCGCTACCGCTACCTCACCGCAGAGACCTTCGGCTTCAAGATCAACGCCAACGGCAACAGCCTGAAGAAGAAGCAGATCTGGACGCTGGAGCCCGCCGCGGGCAACGCCAATGACAGTGAGTATACAGAGAAATAAATTCACTCTAAACTTTGGTCTTCTTCTTCGCGTGCCTCTCCGACTAGCGAAGGTTAGTGGTCAGCTTTATAGTTTTAATTTTTTGTCCTTCGAAATAGTTCTGCCGTAATCGCAATGCCAGTCCACTCTCGGATGTTGCGCAGGATTCGAATTGAAATATTTTTATTCAAATAGTAGTATTAGAATTTTTACTCAAAACAACCTTCCATTCGAAAATGTATACCTCAGACTTTATTAATAAATAGCCTCGGGGCGGTCGCTCCATTCCTAGTCTGTGGTATTTTCGTAATACTTTTCTTTTGTACATTTTCTTGGCGCATGTTTTCAAAGCACACACATTGCCCAACAAAAGACTTACTAACTCGACTAAACCGAGTAGTATGCATTATATTAAATTTAAATTTATTTATTAAGAGATTATTAAAATACAAAATAAAAATAATAATACAAGTTTCATGAACTAGGTAAACCTGTATTTCAGGCGTAAAAGAGCATTAAAACAGTAAAAAGAGCATTGAGCATTAAAACTAAATAAGTTTATGTATGTTCCTGGTGTTAACATTATTATTATCACAGTCAATTCGCTAAATTATAAACATTCCTATATGTGAAAGTTTATAAATTCAGGATTGGTAGAATAAATAATCCTTAAAAATAAAAAAAATATATTCACATAGAAAGATTTAAGATGTCTCAAATCGTCGTTATTACAATGACGTGTTATATCCTTCTTTGTAAAGTGAGTAAAGTAACATTTGAATCATAAAGCAATAGAGAGCGGCTTATCGGTTTGCGTGCCCTGTGGCCCTGTGGCGTGCCCTGTACTAATATAGCGATCAGCTGCACTAACAACAGCGGACCAAATGATGTCACAGAATCTGCATTGTTTCACTTGCGGTCCAACACACGCGACATTACATTTAAGAATGCACATTGTATTTAAAATATTTGTCGCAAGTTGGTGGTGTCGGGCGTGCTGTGTCCACATGCTTTTTGCTTCCAACAAACTTGTCCAATTAACAAATTATAATTAAGCTGGCTCCATTTGTCTGCATCAATGTATTTTTTGTTTGCAACATATAATTGAGTTGCGATTTTAAAGTGGACATCTGTGTCTTATTTCGGCAGAAGGTGGCCATGTGTTAGCCGTTGGTAGAAGAGCGATGAAGGTTCGACCATCCAAGCTCATTTTATGCATTAAAGTCGTACTATAAAGGCATACTTCATCATCGAAGCTGTTCAAATAGAGGCAAATGTCTGTCTAACAATGCTCTGAGTTTTTAATCCCGTCTATTAATTTTTAGGTATATGAGCCGATATGCTAGCCATTTTCCAATGTAGTCAGCACGGTTATCTGGTGAAGCTCCGAACGCATTACTTCACCAGCTAACCTGGGGAATTTCCCAAAAATTATCTAACATGAGCTAGGTTTATCACAACATTAGACTTTACTTTTATTAATGGAAGCTGGTTCA
This sequence comes from Leptidea sinapis, assembly GCF_905404315.1. NCBI lineage: Eukaryota > Metazoa > Arthropoda > Insecta > Lepidoptera > Pieridae > Leptidea > Leptidea sinapis. The sequence goes on from NC_066282.1 coordinate 768,048, forward strand.
AACTTTTCAACTAAAGTGATTCTGGGACATGAGTATAATAAGTTAAATTTTCTTCTGAACTTTTAAAAATGAAATTATTTTTTTTGCAAGAAACATTGTACAATGATTGTTGAATCAACATCCCCCATGTGATCCCCAGAGACTTCAGTACATTGATTATTTATCTATCTCAGCTCTCACAAGGTTTATCACACACAACGGTGATATCTAACAATAAATTTACGACGCTCTAAGGGCTAACCGATCTACCAACACAATAGTTCTGTCCGTGATGATGGTTCGGTCTGAGTGAAGCTTGGCGCGGCCATTTTCCAGAACTGGTTACGGTGCATACTTATCATATGGGTCTTCCAAAGACACAAGATCGTATCGAAGAGCAAGTTTTTATTGTATAATCCTGGCTAGATGTTGTCTGTTCAAAAATCCTCCATTACCAAGACGAGAGCAACCGATCATCAAAGATGTACGTGCATGGTGCATTCTGTGTGTCGTAGGTACATATACAAGTACTTTACGGACCTTTCCATCTAGCGCGTCAAGCTCGGTTTGAGTCCACTTTAGTATGCCAAAAGTGTACGTATTTTGTTTCTACCTTGGTTAATGGGCTAGAGATCGTACCGTCACCTGCCGTTTAATGTCACTATGTAATAGTCCAACTAAACCAATGTATGTGTAGGTTTCAGTCTCACTAAGTGATTTGAGAAATAACCATTCTGAGAGTTATAAATGTTCGCTATATACAACCCTACCTATGAGTACTCAGTACATGTATGGTCGCACATTTGTCTGCACCAAATTCCATTCCGATGTCATGTGAAAATGTTGCGTGACTAAACGATATCAAGATCTGTTTATTCCGTGCATATAACATGAGGTCATACATGTATTATTTGACATTGTTAATCTCATCCTATTTATTAATAAAAACAAGCTTTTGCCATTCTTCTGGGAATGTACTTGTTTGTTACGAGAGATTTATTGAAAATTAATACAAGTTAATAAGAAAGATCCAAAGCACACATTTTAATAAATACTGATGCTATATCACCGGCCAAGAACATTTATTAAATGTTTAAGCATTGTGTTATTTTAGAACCTTTCTATTTGTAAATTCGAAGAAATTAAGTGACTTGTTATATGAATGGCTTATTATATTGGTACGATGAGAAAATGAAACAGTGGAGGCTTAGTAAACTGAGTTAAAATGTGTAGCGAAAAGGTTTAGTACGTAGTATTTACATTATTAGATATTATATTTTTCTCCGTTAATGTTATGGTTTGTAAAGTGAATTTGATCCAGTTCATTTCAGCCCTGTTACACTGCGACCAATGTGATCTATTGTGATAGCCACTGTTAACTATAGCTCACTTCAAACATTGATTCTTTTCATGAATCTTATTATGTCTTTTGCAGTGAGCTGACGTATCTCAAATGGCTGAAGAATTGGACTTCCCAAAGAGATGCTACGTTTACGCATTAAAGGACCACATTCAGAGAGAATGTGTAGCGGGGCTTCTGCACTATTACAGAATCTACACGCTCTGCAATCTCTGAGACCTAAGATTGAGAGGTGTTTGTTTAATCTGCAGTGCCCCGTTAATGTCCTGGTTAATATGCGTAAGTTTTCTCTACTTAGCCCTAGTGCCTCATTCGCAGCCTTTTTGTTGAAGGCTTGGATTAGGGTTTTGCAATGGGTTGAGCCCGGAGTGTTGCTCCAGAGCTTAATGCACTCTTGCGAACATGATGTAACAAGGGTTGATTTAACAAGACTCCTTGGGACACCACAGAAGGGTTTATTATTGTAGTAATTATTATAAATTATTTTGTTATCTGAGTAATAATTCATATTCATAAAAATTTTCTCTATGATTTTTAAATGTGTGCTTCTTTTCTTATAATTTCTTTTTCTTTAAGTAGTTTAATTGTTGTTCTGTGACACCAAGCCGGATAATTATTTGAATTGTTGATAATGTGAATGGACACATTATCATTTACGACTGTGTTAATTTTTGTATGAAGTAAATTTTCCATCTCATTTACGCATTTAGCTACACAATTGTTTTAACTCCACTTAACTTCTATGAGACTAGACATTATTACATTTTAATGAGCTTTAAAAAATTAAATTTGGTTCTTGGCTTCTTTTTCTATAATTATGCTATTGTTTTATCCATTTGAATATCAAGAGGTGGGTGTAAAGGATCTAACTTACTTATAATTATAGTAGACTTATATATAAGATGTTTTATCATATCAATTAATTCCACCAAATTTCACCCAAAATAATTATTGGTTTGGTTGATCGTTGTTAGTTCGTGATATCTAACTCAAAGTCACTCACGATTATAACTTCTTGAAAGTACGAAACAGCTTCACTTTCACGCTCAAAACAATTTTCAGTTCACTTCTATTTAGGGGTAGGGGAAGGAACTCAACACATATACCTAATTGGTTTCTATCTGATCTATTTATAACCTAGATCCTAAATATATTATATACGGTAAAAATATTAAGAAAATATTTTAATTGTCGCATGTCGATATATTCTTAATAGTGTTATGGAGGTACCTACATAAGACACAATTTTCTAGAAACTATAATTATAACCAGGTTAACACCAGACTTGTTATGCCTCGAGGATGACCAGTGTTCACGGCCAGTGAGGAAGAAGCTGTAATACATTTGATCAAAGTAAGGGGACGACGTGGGGGGGAAGTTTGGAGAGCGATCAAGGCCCTTCATTATGTCCAAGCCTTTTAGTTTACTTCAGACACAGCGGATGTCGGCGTTGTGTATCTACACACAGCTAGGAAATCGAACGAGGGATATTCCATACGATAATTTGTAAATTAAACTTTCTTTTTAATTATGTATCTGTTTCCTTGGAAGGAACCAACTAAACAAACCTTTTGAAATTAAGTTTAATTTGAAACGTTTGTAACGAAGTTGAAAAGTGAAATTGCTATTACTAGAATTTGAGTGTACTCGGGTGTATACGAGGGTCGCACCCTCACTGCCAAGGTCTGCCTCACCTGCCGGCCGCCGCAGATCGATACACACACCCTCCCGCCCCGCATGCGGGGGCCATGGGGACCTCCGCCTCAGAGGGTTGGAGTGTCGATAACTTGTAATAAATAGTACTGAACTGTACGAACCATTACAGAATAATGTTCAATGTAACTTCGAAACCATAAGTACTGTCTGATGATGACCATTGGGCTCGAAAAGTAGCTCATCCTCCATCTGAAGCTCCTTCCTGTCATCGTCTTACTTTGTATCTAATGTCATTACTACTAGCATCAGCCAAGCGTGGTAAGCATTTCGTTATGACCATTATGTCAGAGGATTGTCAATTTTCACAATCTGACGCTGGAACATGCAATCGGAGTTCGTATTGTCAATGTAGGTATGAAATTAAGAAAACTTTGAGACGGCAGGCATTGGAACACATTGTAAACGCTTCTATTAAGTATATGAAGCACACTTTGTAATAATACTATCTGTTGTCCGCGATGTCGTCCGCGTGGACGCTAAATATAAGCAACGAAAATGCTGCTGCATCTAGCGTGACAAAATGAATCTGTCCTGACCTACATAACATTTTTAGCGATTTTGATTAGAAGGAAGGAAGATACCAGAATTCCAATATACCATTAGTTCCAACATTCAGCCGTGCTGCCAACTATTTCAGCAAGGCCCGGTATCCACCAAACGGGAGAGGAGAGGAGATGTCTTATTTTTCTCTACAATTGTGCCGCGTCCAGCGATCAAACATGTACATATAGTCATGAAAACTACTTTCTTATTAATTCCTTTAACATTATAATGGCAAAGTACTTGTAGCGCGCGGCCCCGAGTAAGTAGAACATCTTCTCTACTCACGCAGGCTTAGCGCAGGACTTTTTCGATCGATATTTTTTATTCGTTGCTTCGATATTATTAAATTTATGACACACGTTAACTTATGTGACTTTTATATACATTTTTAGGAGAAATTCAGCAATCTATAAAATTTTAATATAAAACTACCTACACTACAGAAAAAATTGACATATAATAATATTAACATTTGACGTTACATTTACTTGTATTCTTTTCGTGTGATTTACCTTTATTATGGTCGTATGACACATACACGGACAACGTACAAATCCTTAATCAATTACTGTTGACAACTGAAAATCGTTAAATAAAAATAATAGTATAAAAATACTGATTTTTAAAAAAATATTATTTACTAAATATATTTTACAATTAGCCAAGGAAAATATATTTCGTATTGACACTGTGTTAGGTGTGATTAGGTATATAATATAAGTATTAAATGTCATAATTTTTATGTTTAATCTGGTACCAACTTCTAAATGTAACTGTAGTGAAAATGAATTTTTTACTTTATAGCTACTTTTTGTTTTAGAGTATAAGGGTAATGTGCACGTTTGAAGTCGATATTTTTTATAATTGCTATTATCATTAGTTATTCCAAGTAATGCTAAAGACATGAGTTTGTCTTTTATGGGTGAGTCCCCATTCTCTTGCAACACCAGAGGAATCACAGGAGCGTTTCCAGCCTATTAGTCTAACGCGCTTTTTTGAAAGTACCCATCAGGTTAGCGAAACTATCTAAGAAATAAAAAAAAACTACGTTTAAAAAACCGACTTCAAAAACTAAAAAGTATAAAATACTATTATTGATAGGTTTTAAGTCAGTGCCAAGCCCTAAACAAAATAAAACTTAATATTATAAACAGCTTACTTAGTGTAATTATTAAGGTTGTCAGGGCACGCGTGTCTGTCCGCTTGGATTGTTTTGTTCTAGACGAAGCTATCCCGCTCAAAGTCGTGCGTGGCGAGTGTAGGTACCTTTATTACATTTAGCTTGGCACTGACTGTTTGCATGAGAGGTGCATTAAATAATTTTTTTAGTTATTTTATACTTTTCAGTTTTTTAAGTCGGTTTTTTTAAACATAGTTTTTTTTATTTTTTACGTTTTAGTGTCAGTTAATAATAATATATAATCAACCTGAATGAAAACTCCAAAAAGCCATACACAGAAAACAATTATGTCATCCAGGTAGATGAAAATTTTCATATAAATGTTCATAAAATGAAAACTACTGGGCCAAACTATGTAAAATTGGGACCAAATGGCATCTATTTCGCATCAAATAAAAGAAGAATTACGTAAATTGGATCATAAATCTCAGAGTTATCGGTGTACATACATAAAAAAAATACCGATCGAATTGATAACCTCCTCTTTTTTGAAGTCGGTTAAAAAGAGATTCATTCGATTGTATGAAACGTGCATTCATTGACAGATTGACAGCTATAATCTTGTAAAAAACGGAGATAGCCGTAATCCACTACGTTTTAAGCAACTGTTAGATTTCAAACATAGCCGGATTATTCTTCGTCGCCAATCGCCATACTGTAATTACTACTATTTTAAACTTATGTCAAATCACTAGGGAGGCTCCTAGGAGGCTAGACTATGGGTATCACAACGGCGCCTATTTCTGCCGTGAAACAGTAATGTGTAAACATTACTGTGGTCCGGACTGAAGGGCGCCGTAGCTAGTGAAGTTACTGGGCAAATGAGACTTAACATTTTATGCCTCAAGGAGACGAGCGCAATTGTAGTGCCGCTCAGAATTTTGGATTTTTTAAGAATCCTGAGCGGCACTGCGTTGTAATGGGTAGGGCTTATCAATTACCATCAGAACGTCTTGTTCGTCTCGTCCCTTACTTGTCATAAAAAGAAAAAAATCTCACTGCACGTTTCATACTAAAGTATATTTCAATTTTGACTTAGGCAGTCCCGCCTCTTTTTACGTAGGACGTACCTGGTACCCTTTGGTACCCATGTCGAAACGTCCTGGAAAGCCAGCGAAAGGCAGCTTATTCTATAGATTAGTTGTTGTATGTTTAGTTTCCGGGTAAGTCGCCAGTGCTTCACGGGCCGGTCACCACGGTCCTCAGTTCAGTTCTGTTCAATGTTCACAGATAGTAGTTAGTCTGTCAGTGGCAGCGCGGAGTATGTCGGTGAGTCAGGTGACTCAATGACACAATACCGTAGCGGCTGGTTCCCACGCCGGTGCCGTGGGAACTGCTCTACAGTACCAGGCACACGCCGCTCGATACTCTCTCTCTGTCTCTTCCTAATAGGTCTCCGTACCCTCGGGACCTTATCAGCACTAACTAATACTAATTACTAAGACTTAAGCCCGTCTGTCTATCTGAGGGCTGTATCTTTTAAATACAAGAAATATATAACTAATTGATGTACGAGCTGCTATAATGCTGCGAGATAATCAAATGAAAGATGTTCTTCACGAATTACGTATATTATGTATATTATACTAGCTGACTCAGCAAACGTTGTATTGCCGATATTAAAATCGTGATACAAAAGTAACTGTTGATCGTAGATGGGTGAAAACTTGAAGTTGTATGTATTTTTTAATGCTGACTGATAATCAAACAAATTAAAAAAATTGTCAAAAAAATTAACGCCGTAGACCACCCTTAACATTTAGGGGGATGAAATATAGATGTTGTGCGTATCTCAGACCTACCTAATATGCACTCAAAATTTCATGAGAATCGGTCAAGCCGTTTCGAAGGAGTTTAACTACAAACAGAAAACAGAATTTGATATAGTAGATGATGTTGTTGTGAATGTTATTGAACACGCGCGGTATGTATTCGTCTGTATGATTTACTTATTATTAAATTAAAAATAAAATATCAGGTTTGAGAGGTCCAACGTACGCTCCCTGTCGGGAACCAAATCGTTAATTTGATATGGTTACAATTAAAAAAAAATGTTATAAAACTTATTATAACTTTGTTACCGTCTCACCTGGTAAGGACCAACTAATATGACAGAGTTTGATTGTTTATGTGGTATATACCACGGACTTACAATATACTAACGTGCGGCAGAGAAGAACATCTCTAATGGAAACAAAGAACCTATTGTTACTGTAACTCATTTTGATTTACAACTCGTAGAAAGTCCATGCTCCTGTGATTCCTCTGGCGTCGCTAGAGAATTTGGGCCGCGGTGATCACTTAACATCAGGTGACCCGTACGCTCGTTTGTCCTCCTCTTCCATACAGAACAACAGTCGGCCACGCTTGGTTTTAGCTCCTTAGTATTTTAAATATAAAACAACAGATTTTATCGGCCTGTCAGATCATTTATACACTACTATATTGGTAGTTTGTATTATCTAATGTACGTTAGTCGTTGCCTTATGAGTTGACATATGATATGGCACGAGTGTATAGTTTAAGTGGTGCTTGTTTGTGATGTGCAGGCATGATCTACCTGCGCTCCCACCTGGACAAGTACCTGGCGGTGGACACCTTCGGGAACGTGACCTGCGAGGCGGACGACAAGGAGCCGGGCAGCAAGTTCCAGATCAGGTTCGTACACGAGGACTGGCCGGCTGTATGTGTATGTATGGCTGTATCAGTGACAACTTATATGTATATACAATACATTCACATTACACTTTTTGAATCTAGAACAAACTTGAGTTTCACATCCAAAATTTGTCCAAAAAGCAAGAATGTGCCAAACCTGAATGACTTACTAGATCTCATTATAAAAGTTTGGTATAAACTTTAAATATTGAAATCCGTTGCATTTAAAACTGTTTCGAAAAATGACAAGTTTCGTTAATTATTAAAACCCACTTATAAACAATTACAGTATTTGGTCGACAGTGTCATTATACTTTTGAGCAGTTTGCAACACTGTTTGAAACATAATATCGTAACTCGGTCACGTCGGTGTGCACATCCGCCCAGTGAGGAGGTCGTCATCTTCCGGTGGTCGCCATCACCGCCACCACCCCCGGCCGCACTGACGCCAGCTCACACTGACTCACGGGACACTGCTTCTGATTGTGTTGACTTCATCCAACTCATTATTATCTAGCTCCGTGCCGGTGGTGTACGACGCTCGCGACCGCGCCCGCGAGTTATATATTATAATAAAATATGAATGACTATAGATGTTTTCTAAAAATATTGGAGAACAAGCGATTGACTCAGTTGTGTCAACTTGGCTACCAAGTTAGCGATTTCTACAATAGCCTACTCCGAATCGATGACGATTGTAGAAAGACAATCGAATCGATGCAAAGCGTTTGTAACTTGGCAAGGACTACTGTTGCACTTATATGTATATTTGGCATTCAACCCATCAATCAAATTTATAATAAATTACCAGAATACTTAAAAGCCGAAAAATTATATATTATAAAATTCATAAATTCTTTAAAAAACTTACTTTTGGAAAAACTTTTCTATTAATAATACTTTGAGGAAAGCATTTTTGTATGTTCGTTCCTCTAAATTGTTATGATTTTCGAAGAGCTTTTGATTATTTAGTGCTTTAATTATTTTTTAGTAATTAAGTAACATGTAAGCAATTGATATATAATTAAACTAGCTGACCCAGCAAACGTTGTATTGCCGATATTAAAATCGCGATACAAAAGTAACTGTTGATCGTAGATGGGTGAAAATTTGAAGTTGTATGTATTTTTTTAATGCTGACTCATAATCAAACAAATTTAAAAAAAAATGTCAAAAAAATTAACAAAAACATTTCGTGTGAACCACCCTTAATATTTAGGGGTATGAAAAATAGATGTTGGCCGATTCTCAGACCTACTCAATATGCTCACAAAATTTCATGAGAATCGGTCAAGCCGTTTCAGAGGAGTACGGGAACGAACATTGTGACACGAGAATTTTATATATAACATAAATCTGTGCGTAAATAAAACCAATTATGCGACCCTGAGTATTGAATCATATCAAGCAAAGGTTATTAATACATTGTTATTTAAATGTATTTTTACTGCAAAAGGAGAAATTCTAAACCTGAACTTTGAAGCTCATATCAATATTGGTATTGCAACCTAAATTTCATGTTTTTTTTTTCAATTGCGGCGATAGTGTGTCTCCTTGGTGTAACCTATTTGCTACGAATTGTTCACATCAGGAAAGTTCTCGTTGTCACCCTGTATCCTGCGTGATCAATTCGTTGGTACTCGAACATGGTCCGGCTTGTTGTCCACTGTCTGGGACAGCTGCCTCGTGTTGTGTAAACATACAGCGTCTCTCACGTGCGTTTACAAACAGACAGCCGGAACTGACAACCGTCATATAAACAATAACCTACTGAATCGGAATTGTGTTTATATCGGCTCCTCAACAAAACAACACTAATTGTATAATACAATTCTCTATTTGAATAGTTAAATGTTGAATCAGTTATTTTTACATTTTCACAAAAAATAATTCAGTGTGCGTTTTAAATCAAATCAATATAATTTTGTTCATTTAGGTCAAAGAAATGACACTTACGAATATCAACAATTATAAGATATGTATTACTTCTTACCACCGCTTTGGATGAGCTTTTATGGCAAGAAACTCATTGTCAATCTTTTAATTCAACATTTATATAGCTTCGTTGTTTTACAAAGTATTTTCATTACAATCTACAAAATACTCAACGTCTATTTCTTAATAACACGAGTCAGTTGAAAAAATAAATTTAAATACATAATCTTTATATATAAAAATGAATTGCTGTTCGTTAGTCTCGCTAAAACTCGAGAACGGCTGGACCAATTTGGCAAATTTAGGTCTTGAATTATTTGTGGAAGTCCAGAGAAGGTTTAAAAGGTGAATAAATAGGATAATGCTGCTAAATCAAATAAAAACAACAAATTTGTTTTTCCTTTGATGTGTCCATACATAATTTCTATGAGAGAATTTATTGACGCACGGTTTGACAGTTCTGCTGTGAAACAATTTCATTACGACAGCAGGGTGCATATTTTACGAAGTAATTTTTGATGTTATGATATATTATTGCCAAATTCATATAAAAACATTATTTTATTCATTATATACAGAACAACGTCTGGTCAGCTAGTATTAAGATAAATAAAAATCACAACAGTGATTGAGTAGAATATATTTATATAAAAGTGGTGATAGCACAGAAAAAAAATACTGACGGTAACACGATCTTTAAATGCTTTGTTTGCCAAAATAGCGTTAAAACTAGACCCCCTAGTAACTGTGTGCTGATGTGTGCAGCTGTGAACCAGATTCTGATTCATATATTTTAAGTCCAAAGTTAATCAGCGTTGCCATAAATATTAATAATAGAAAATAATCTGAATATCTAAGAATGTGTTGGCAATTAGTTTTGTTTTGTTAATTCTGTCCAATGTCGTTGACTCCCGTGATGAGATGAGGAGGATCTTAATGAACGTGTAAAGTAAATAAAGGGTCGTGGAGAGGGTGCCGACGTGATCGAGGGCCCTCGTGACGCTCAGCACTCCTCCGTCAAACTCTTGTTAACGAAGTTATCATTCATTTTTTACTACCGCGAGGCGCCACTTCACACTTGCATCAGCTCTGAGGTATCTTCTGAATGGATGGTAGATGATCGTTCTGAAGACATTATATAAATAGTTTCTTAATCTATTTTCCATATAATAATTTGAATTTTATTTTGTTATTACACTCCATATACGTCGTTCATGATCATACTGAGAAACTTTGATATTCTAATACATATCGTGACATAGTCACAATAAACTGAGCAGTTACATAAAAAACACACTTCTGCAAACAAAACGTGCATCTAAAACCTACTAAAATGACAGCTTGTATTATTCGTCGGGGCATGCTATCGATGCTATTTCTTAATTGTTTCTTGTGTAATACGCTCCCACTGCACAGCAATTACATTCCTAAGCTCCCTGATGTTGTGCGGAGCGGGCTGCACCGATGTAACTCTTCGTTTTAAAACATCCCAAATGTGCTCTATGGGATTTAGGTCCTGACTTCGAGCTAGCCAATCCAAACGACAAATCCCTACCTCTTGAATATACGCGTCCATAGTGAAGGTAAGGAATTAGAACTTCTGATACCGGTGTGCATTCAAAGTGCCGTTTTCTATGAAGAGTAACTCCGTACGGTCCAATACATTAATCGCTGCCCAAAACATAACTGAGCCTCCTCCCCACCATAAGGGGTTATTTCTTCAAAGCAAACTTCTCCGAAACGTTCCCCTTGCCTTCGCTCTTCAGATATTCTGGCGTCGTCCGAGAATAATACTCTATTCCAGTCCTCTTGAGTCCACGTCGCACTATTTCGAGCTAGGCTAAGTCTAGCAACTCAGGGCTCCCAGAGTAATTTAGGACCACGGGCTAGACGGCGATGTACCATGCGTCATACTCGTGAACAGGCGCACATTGTGGTGCCTGGACGGTTTTATCTTTTTATATTGATACTAAACTATTTTATGTGATAATAATTGCTCGAATAACACCTCAATGCACTCATTACTCTTTCGAGTTTTTTTTTATGATTAATCACTTTTTTATAACTTACGCAAGTTTGTAAAAAACGTTTGAGTAATATTGGTCGCTCACTTTTATAAAATTGAATAGTTGTAGAAATTGAGTGGTCATTTTGATCGAAGTTAATATTTTTTTCTTCTTATACAAATTTAATTTATACCAAACCAAACCCATTGTAGGTATATTTAATCCCAGAATAACAAACTATTATTTTATAGAACAAATGAGTATCTAATTGAAGGCCGAGATTTCATAAAACACAGTTTCTTTATCAAAAGTGTTTGTAACATAATTCTTAAATACTTATACGATTGTACGGAACCGACCGCGAGTCCGTCTCGCAAATATTATTAATTGAATGCAGCACAGATTTAGTAGTAGATAATATTATATTCTTGGAATGATAAATGTTAGTTATTTATAACGTTTTCTCTCTGTACCGTTGTTTGGTCTGCGTCGTCAGTATTAATTGTCAATAACGTAGCGTGTGATGGTAACAGGAAGTACAAAACAGATGGAGGAAAGTTGCAGTGACTGGTTGTTGTGATTGATGCGCCACACATCAGCACGCCACCGATACCTGATCTGTCGGTGCGGCAGGCACAAATTCAAATATCACTTATAACAGTCAAAGTTATATATTTTACCGCTTGTTGCACGTCCACCAGTACCGTAGTGGTATTAGTGTCCTGGGTGGCGTGTCCTCCATGTCGTGACAGGTGATGTGTATTGTGGTTGCAGCGTGTCAGACGACGGTAGCGGGCGCTGGGCGCTGCGCAACGTGGAGCGCGGGTACTTCCTGGGCTCCAGCTCCGACAAGCTGACCTGCACGGCCAAGGTGCCCGGCGACGCGGAGCTGTGGCACGTGCACCTGGCAGCCAGGCCGCAGGTACAACACCGTACAACACAACAAGCATCCGAACACAATACAATTACTTTTCATGTTTAGGAAATATGGGAAAGAGAAAGAGCTATCACGACACCAATTTGTGGACGTTGTAGATGAGCGAGACCTGCATCAGTATGAGAATGTACAAATCGGCCACATATTTAATGTCAGTTCATTCATCAATCCTTCAAATGTTCGTACTATGTGCGGTATATAAGTGAGTGTATCTTGGCGGCAGGTCAACCTGCGCTCCATCGGTCGCAAGCGGTTCGCGCACCTGTCGGAGGCCCAGGACGAGATCCACGTGGACGCCAACGTGCCCTGGGGCGAGGACACTCTGTTCACCCTGGAGTTCCGAGCGGACGAGGGCGGCAAGTACGCGCTGCACACCTGCAACAACAAGTACCTCAGTGCCGCCGGGAAGGTAAAACCTCTAGCCCTCCAGCCCTCTTGCTTTACCTTCCAATATAAACATGAATCTGACTGCGTCATTAATTAATTTCTGTTAAAATGATGTACCTAAGTATATAAAATTATATTGATTAAATCTTCTGGTACTCTGGCAGTTACTTATTTTGTTTCGTATTAAAACTTACAAAACATCACTATTGTCATCGCTGCATTCTTTATTTATCATCGTTAATTCTATAAAAACTATATTTATAAGTTAATAGATTATTATAAGTTAATAGATTATTCAACTCTTAAAGGTTATTTTTTTATTAATCCAATTTCTCAATAAACATCACGATTAGAAAAACGATTTAATTTTATCTTGCACGCTAGAGCAGCGGCCACCACCCGCCTATTACATTTAGTTAACATTTATCTTTAGTTTGATCTATTCAATCACGCCGAGCGATAGTTACAACATAAGTAGAAATCAATTATAATGTTCATTAGACAATATAATTAACTCGTCTGTGTCAGAAGTGTCGTATCATATAATATGGGACGCACACGCACCGTGCGTGCTGTACGCAAACAATGTGGCCGTGCACTTTGTAGCAAGCTTACTAATACAGTTTAACCTGCTTATAAAACAAGCACTATTCAAAATATGTACGAACGCGGATCTGTAGTCGGGCAAAATACAATTGATCTTGACCCTTTTGAAATAAAAGGCATTTCTCAAAATCGATTCCTTTAGAATTCTTTTTGATGTCACTTAACACTACTACCGCTTTGGAAACAAATTGCGCTGTGAGAGGAAAAAGCGGCGCAAGTAACTCCCAGTATGCTTATATCCCTTATTTCTAGTGTTATAATAATGAAAATCACGATTAATTACAGCAAAAAGGTGACGATTTTTGTGAACGTATATTAAATAATAATGAACAGTAATATTGATTAAAAAATTTCTTTAACTCTTTGCCAGAGCAAACACTATATCAATGTCCCCCCCACACAGCAAAATACCGTACGTCATGATGCTGTGAAAATAACTGAAGTTAGTATACTTAGCGGTCGCACCATTCGTGTACTCACTAATGCTACTGGCGTATGTAGCAGAGCTGAGTCTATCTGCTAGTTGGGCAATATAATATGAATCCCCGCAGGAGCTTTTCATTTACTGTGATAAGAGCGTACTGGCTACAAGCTCCTGTGTTTGGTGTAATTAAAATTAATGACGTAAACACTTTGTTTTTTACTGTTTAAGTGAAGATTATTTCGTCTCAAACTTTGTATAACTTTGATGTGTATCATGAAGTCAGGGAACATACCCTCACTATGCATTCGTTATATATTGCTAATTCAGGTACTATAATGTCAAGTATGTTTTTTACAATATTAGTCGAATGACATAGGTTCATACCTATGGTATACGTACCTTTAACATACTTAAATTTCAAATCAGTAGAACATACTGATACATGTTATTCAACCATATCCTGTGCTGCTTTTGGTGAAGAGCTTTGGTTGTGATAATTGCGATTTCGGAGAAGAATTTATCAAATTCATTTGCAATTTCTATTTCCGACTTAATAACTTGATTTTTCATTTTTAAACACATATAAGTGTGACGGCAAGTTGACCTACCAGTTTGATCATTATTTACATTCCAAATCAATAATATTATGTCAATCACTCATCCCTGAAGCTCCTGGAGGCCTGCTCGAGCGCGTGCTTGTTCAGCGCGGAGTACCACGCGGGCGCGCTGGCGCTGCGCGACGCGTCCGGGGCGTATCTGGCGCCCATCGGCTCCAAGGCCGTGCTCAAGACCCGCGCCACGGCCGTCACTCGCGACGAGCTGTTCTCGTTGGAGGACAGCCTGCCGCAGGCCGCCTTCGTGGCCGCGCTCAACGACAAATACGTCTCCGTCAAGCAAGGTACCGCCTCTACTACTACCCCTACCACCTGTGCTGGACACTTCCATTCAAAATAGGATAATAAATCACTCACTAAACGTCGATTGAATACTAATATTACTCCAATAAAATTAGGAATAACCCTTTAATTAAGCTATCTATAACATGTGGCTTGCACGCTGACTTGACTCTTGGATACACTATTTTACAACCGTTTGTGGTAGGTACGTGTCATACACATACACATCCCATCAACAAAAAATAAATAGACAATTGCAGCGCAATGTCAGAGTTAAATAAACTTTATTCAGTTAGGCTTACAATAAGCGTCTTTTGAATCGTCACTATTAATATTTATATTAAAGTACTGAATCTACCATATGTTCGGAAAAAGTAGAGCACGTGAGAAGAACATACAAGAAACTCTAAGGGCACTCTTCTCAATCAAAAAGAGTATTTTTCAATGGCTGTAATATATATAACAAATTAGTTAGTAAGGTGCTGCATCCAAAATAATATGAAACGATTCAATATTCGATTTTGCGAACCCGGCACGTGCTGGTGTGGTGGCCATGAGCCCAGCTGGTGGAGGATGGAGGACGGGCTCATGCCCCGTCAGGTAATGGTAATGAGGTCGGTAGTGTGTCGCGGATGGCCATTGTTGTGTTGAGACAATACGATACAACACAATGAGTACAGTGCGCTGCCACTCACTTATTCAGGCAACAGTTCCACGAAATATGAATCGGACTTTTTAAACTTAATAAGTCAACGACTACTCACTGACTCAACATGGGATTCAAAATAAAATCAAAAAAAAAAAAAATATATCCATTAAGGTTAAAAAAATATGAATGTTTATAATTAAACATCAAACACAAATAAGAAGTGGCAAGAAACTAATTGTGACACTTTTCTCAATCTTTATTTACAGCCATACCTTACCATTTTACCAATCATTTCAATAACATTATATCATAATATAATATATAGTAATATCATAACCAATTTGTAACGTTTTTAAAGTGATAACCCTCACTTCTAGCATTAATACACAAATAAAATTTGAAAAACAAAATTTTTAAAACGATGCGGGACTTGAACCCACGACCTCCGGCGTTCTCCGTGCCGGTGCTCTAACCAACTGAGCTAACCGTTCGAGTGACGTATCGTCATAAAATCTTGTATGGCACGGAACGCCGGAGGTCGTGGGTTCAAGTCCATGCGGGACTTGAACCCGTTCTTTATATGTATCTACATAAACACTGTATATAAATAGAGGTATAATGAGAGCACTATGTTAACGATAAAAAAATTCTAAGTATATATTTAAGTTAAATACACATCTAGTGGTGATATCTATCAGATTGTTTATCGGTATGGAACATCACACATGATAGGGCAGAATTAAAGGGGTTAAAAGCTAAGTTTGTGTTTCTGTTGCTTGAACTAAGCTTTGAATGTAAGGAGTAAACTTTTATGATATGTTCTCACAAATACGTATCAAATCACTAAAGTTACGATGAATATCCTATTTAACACGCCACGAGGTTCGTCAGTGGTGCGGTACCCGTGGACATCATCGCTCACTGTACTCAGTCACGGCTCACAAAAAGCATTGCTCTATTGTGAGCAACTTTCTACAGTTTCTCCGCACGGATGCTTGAGTGCGGCGCGGTGTGTTGAAGGGGGGAGGGGGGGGGGGGCTGCCTCGTGCGTGTGGCGTGTTATCACATTGATTGACTCTAATTGAGAATTTATAATCCTGTGCGATACTTAACCATTTCCCGGTATAGAATCTTAAGTCGGGTTTGTCTTGTACATTATAAAAGTTCCCTCACTACTGTACCCACACCCCGTTATTAATTATCCAGACTTGAGAGTCGTCGCAGCTTCTTTCTTTAGAAGGCTATAATCGTCAAATAATTCGGAACCAACGTGGAATCAACATTTTTTTGTGTGTGTATTTCTGAGAAACTTGTGTCTTCTATCGAGTCCTCTCTTTAAAAGCTCGAGGAATGGGGTAAATTAAACCTTGGCTAATTTAACCTCTACAAAGCACAGGTCGGGCCACATATGGGGTATTGTTGTCATCGGGTCTGGCGCACCCCACTACCAGCTCGATCCATTTGACCGCGTACAACGCAGAGCAGCTCGATTTGTCGAGGAGCCAGTGCTCTGTGAAAGACTGGATCATTTGGCTTTGCGTAGAGACGTCGCTTCATTGTGTACCGTATTTATCACAGGAAGTGTATTGAGCTGTTTCACCTGATTCTTGCCGGCGAATCCCAACTTCGCATGACATGCCATCTGGATGTGTGGCGGTCCTCCACAGCGCGGTTTTCAAGGAACTTTCTTTCAAAGCTGTGGAATGAGCTTCCTCGTGCGGTGTTTCCGGGACGATACGACATGGGTACTTTCAGAAGCGCGCACACCTTCCTTAAACGCAGGCAACGCTCCTGTGATTCCTCTGGTGTTGCAAGAGAATGTGGGTGACGGTGATCACTTAACACCAGGTGACCCGTACGCTCGTTTGTCCTCTTTTTCCATAAAAAAAACGTAGTGAACATAGATTTATCTGCGAGAATATTCATAATCGTGTGTGCTCTGCGATGGACGATATACAACATACAAAACAAATAAGTGGATAACATTAGCTTCTATTAACTGACATCGTGATAACTGTCGCCAGGCGTGGACGTGACGGCGAACCAGGACGAGATCTCCTCTCACGAGAGCTTCCAGCTGGAGTTCGACTGGGGCACGCGGCGCTGGTACATCCGCACCATGCAGGACCGGTACTGGACCCTGGAGACGGGTGGGGGCATCCAGGCCAGCGGGGACAACAAGTGAGATATACAGACCACTGTTATATATAATATATTATACATACTTCGTCCTGCGTATTGACTCATCACGATATCGCGGGAACCGTAAGGCCCAGAGATTTGAAATTTGGTAGGAATATTCCTGTCGTCGATGGATGGATTAATAATACATAATATAATATAATGAAATTGTTACTATGTATACAAACTATACATTGAATACATATTTGAAAAAATACTTGCTGTGTGTTGTACAATCAATAACGGAGCTAAAAAAGTACAGAATTTATATATAATATGTATGTTTATATATGTCCAGGAAAATACAACACATAGGCTATATATTGTATGCCTGCTGCTTATAACTTGACGTCGCGGGCAGTGTGAACAGTATCAAGTGAGCGCTGTGTGTGTGTGTGTGCAGGTCGTCCAACGCCCTGTTCGAGCTGGTGTGGGGGGAGGCGGCCGGCTGGCTCTCGTTCCGCGCCAACAACGGCAAGTACGTGACCACGAAGCGCTCCGGACACCTGTACGCCAACTCAGACGTGCCCGACGACAACTGCAAGTACTACTTCTACCTCATCAACAGGTGAGAGCCGCTGCCTCTGGACAGCTGCAGACTTCATTATTTTTATCATAGACACTACTTATTTAACGTATTGTTTTAGTATGAGTGGCTCAAATAGTTCAGATGACTTTCTAACAGATTGAGCTGCAATATTACATATCTATTATTATGTTTGTTTTTAATGACGATATAAAAATTATACCGCATTATATTATCACCCCCCATTGCTTTTGTCTTTAAATTTTCGCTTTTTTTATATCATGCGTGTCAAAAACAGCGCGGCATTGAACTCCGGTTCAAACAATGTACCGTCATTTGTAATAATGATTTAGTTGACAGGGCGTGATTTCTGTTTGTATTTCTTTCCAAATGTCTACCTAAACTATTAGTTATTTATTGCCGTTAATCAGCTTGAAGTCGAACCTTTCGTTAAATAGGGCGCATATAGGCCATAGGTCGTCTACATTAATATGACCGTAGTCAATACTTCACGTCAATAAAAAAAGAACGAAAGAAAGAAAATATATTTATTTGGTTCAAAAACAAATTTGCAAACACAAAAATCATAATCATACACATAAACTTTGAACCAAAAGGTCGTCTGCTCAACTTTATGTTGTGATACTAGCCACAACGCTGATATTCTGCAGACGCCTATCATTGGTAAGTTGCTACGCAAGTAAACATAAAAAAAATCAAAACTTACAAACAAAAATTAAAATTGTGCACAAAAATATAATTATGAAACAATACTCATGTTTCAAAAATAAAATTAATTAAACTTAAATAAAACAACACACCTAACTAACCCACAAATGTAAATTACTAGTAACAAAGAAAAAAATTAAAATAAAACTAAATGACATTTACATTTCATCATAAAACTTCTACTTAGTTGGTATCTTTTTGGGTTGATAATAAATAAATACGGAGTTTTAACCTAAAAGTTTTAATAGATGTACAGCTTACAATTGGTGGAGGTAAATTATTCCAACATTTCGTGGCAGCATATCGGAAACTGCCACGAAAAGCAAAAGTAATACGTAGAGCAGCTCAACTTCGGGGACCCGGTGCTCTGTGAACGGCTGGACCACTTGGCATTACGAAGAGACGTCGCTTCATTGTGTGTCTTCTACCGCATTTATAACGGGGAGTGTTCCGAAGAGCTGTTTCATCTGATTCCTACCACCGAATTCCAACTTCGCACGACACATCACAAGTTACCACCCCACCATCTGGATGTGTAGCGGTCCTCCACAGTGCTTTCAAGGGGCTTTCTTCCACTTACTACATTTGTATATTATATAGAATATAACTGTAAGATATATGAATAATGTTATCTTCAAATGTTGCGACTAGCATTACTTAATTAGGGCAATATTGATGTATTCGTGATGTATGTGTGTATTGAGGATGTGTGATGCGATGGTTCCTGGAGGGCCCGCTACGGCTTAAGGTTCCTCTGGTATTGCTGACTATATGGGTGGTGGTGATAACTTCGAATGAAACTTCCGGTGCCTCTGAAGTCTGAAAACCAGGTTCTGTATCTTCTGTGCACTGAAAATATTAAAAGAGGAAAGCTTAGAAAAAAATACTCTTACTGATAAAATACTCTTAATTCTGTATTGTGAAACTCCAGTGCTAAAGTGAAGCTA
Organism: Leptidea sinapis; assembly: GCF_905404315.1. Taxonomy (NCBI): domain Eukaryota; kingdom Metazoa; phylum Arthropoda; class Insecta; order Lepidoptera; family Pieridae; genus Leptidea; species Leptidea sinapis. The sequence continues at coordinate 787,707 of NC_066282.1, forward strand.
GCACCATGCCTGAGAACCTCAGTGTCCTCCGCTCTAGAGAGAGCTGAGAGCTGGCGGAGTAAAACATGTGTTGATGTAATTTGAATGTTGGTTCCAGGCCGATCTTGGTGCTGAAGTGCGAGCAAGGGTTCGTGGGACCCAAGGGAGTGAAGATGGAGTGTAACAAGGCGAACTACGAGACCATCCAAGTTGTGCGGGGCCCCAAGGGCACCGTCTACTTCAAAGGTAACTTGTTAATTGAAAGGTTTAGACAAATACTTGCATGGCAGAGTTAGCAGAAGAGAGTTAAAAAAAAATCAAGTCCAAAGTCCAATTATCTCCTTAATACGTGAAAATCAGCCTATACAGGTGCGTCTTAAGAGGATTAATGAGCTTATATAGTAGCGCTACCAGAACTTATTGTAAATAGTACCGTTCGCTCAGTACCTTTGTATATTCGCAGTAATACACATTTAAGGTCGTTGTAGAACCCATAGCCATATAAATCGCAGCCTCTTTCAGGGGTACAGCAGCGCTGTAGAATTTGTTAACAAAGCCAATGTCTTTATTATTAACTTTTATCCGGGGAGTATATGGCTTGTTATAGAGCTTGCGTGCTAGACGGGTGGTCTAGTTTCCAGAAACTTCTGTTAGTCCTTATTATATATTGGAATTACCATTGCTAGCTTCCATTATTCGGTGATACTCAAAATTATTATATGAGTCAGCGGTAAAGTGATATCCGTGTTTTATATATTTATAAGATTTGTATTTTGCTTAAGTACTTTTTCTTTTATTTGGTTTATTCCGGAAGCACTATATACTCGTAGATCGTTTAACCAGTGTTTTATTAAGTCTCGTCTGTTGGATTCATGAAAAATTATTGATGATTAATTATTATACGAGTGTTTTATTTTGGATGCTTAGTCTTCCTCAGTTTTTTTAATGTAGTTAAATTATTTTCATTGTTAGTTGTCTCCCCACAGATGCATAATATTCGTTATGCAACATTAAACAATGTGTTACGTCATCAGAATTCTTCAACATTCTGTTTTGAGTGTTTATACTGCGTGGTCTACAATCACCTTTCATAGCTTTTGTCAGGTTTACTTTCCGTTAAAAGCGAGCGTTCGTAATTGTGTTTTAGTCGATGTTACAACATTGATAAATAAAGTAATACTATGCTGTCAATAGATTATTACAGGAGTTTCTGTATTTTATGTAAATATCTTTACATCTTTTTATTTTCATACTTTGGATTATTTTTGTTGATTTGGCGGAGTTTGTCTGTTAATTATTAAACAATATATACCGCTGTGTGCGGTGCGCGTGCGCAGGCTCCAACGGCAAGTACTGGGAGGCGGACGGCGAGGCCGTGACGTGCGACGCGGAGGCCCCTCAGGGCTTCCAGCTGCAGCTGCGGGAGCCCACGCGCCTGGCCATCCGCGCCGCCGACGGCCGCTACCTGGCCGCCGCCAAGAACGGCAACTTCCGCCTCGCGTCCGCCGACCTGGCCTCCGCCACGCTCTGGGAGTACTGAGCGGGGCACCCCGACCACGACCCGCTGTTCTGTTAAAGTTAACTACAAATATTATGTGAGATTACTGTAAAGGATACGATATCGGCTTGTATTACATCTGTAGCGTCGGACGTGAGGCCGGCGGCGTCGCTCATGTTCGGGTGCGGTGACGACTACACAATACTCTTCCATTATCTGTTTGTATTCATCTCAATATTTATTTACATTAAGGCGTGAAACTTACTTGTATTGTAATATTTAAAGGGGCTCGTCAATCGGATGACATCTGTCCACCATTTTGTGTAAAATGTGACAAAATATCAGACCGGGTATGTACACAAGAATGGCTCGAGTACGCAACCCTTGTTGTATAGCATTGAGGTCTCGGAAACGATACAGATGGAGAGTGATGGCGGCCCGACGTGCATTTAATATAAATAAGATGTTTATCGCAGATGTTGCGAATGTGATTGTAGGAAGATGTCGTTGGTGAACAATAATACAATTATTATTAATTATTGATCAGAGCAAGTTGCGTGACGTCACGCGAGCTTACCAATTATTTTTTTAATCTTTGTGGCGCAATCGCTTTAGTAATTTATTTTTATGAAAATTAAATCTTATCAAGGTATTTATTGGATCTACCGTCTAGTCGACGAGGACATAGACGATGCGGGCTTGTGAACAATTTGTGAAACAGACTGAACTTTACAAACTGCACTTAATTATTGTACCGTAATCTAAGTTAAATTTGGGCTTAACGCAATACCAGGCGTGCGTCGCGACCTACAGGGCACTTACTTATCAATTTTATTTTTTATTTAAGACTATAATCTAACTTAAATATTATCATCCATACGGCGGTTTGACCTGTATATCCTGTGGTTAATTCTTAATATTGAAACATCATATTTCTTACTCTGAGATACTGTTTCCTCAGTTCTCTGTGACGCCCCGGCCCCGCGACTGCTCAGCCTGGCTCTATATCATTTAGTTAAGTTAATGTAAGTTACATCGGTATAGTATTAAGCTAAACTACGCCCCAAGTGGACGTCCATTCCAAATTTTTTACACTTTTTAGTATTTTTATCAAGTTTATACAAATATTGTATGTATTCGTCTGGTGCGACACGTATGGCCGTAGCTGTAAAGTGCGGCGCCCACAGTTGCGCTGATACGATTGATTATTTGTACGATAATGTCTTTGTAAACTATTAATTAATAAATTATAATCATATTTCAGTTCGTTTTATTTGTACTGATTCATTCATTTTCATTTCAAAATTCTTTATTAATAAAATATGATAATACAACAGAAATGTACAGCGATTTACGTTTGAACATTAAACATGAGAATAGCTACACAACTTTAAGGCTAGAAAAAAGAAGGAACGCCTATTAAAGTTTTAGCAAACATAATAACATAAATCTCGTTAAGTCAATGTATAACTGCTACAATTACTAAAATAAATTGTGACAATAACATCCAATGCGTATTATTAGAAACTAATTACGCTTGTTACAATTAAATAATCTATAATTTAAAATTTTGCAAGATTTGTCAATCTAGGAGCTGAGTAATCGAAGATATAAAAATGAAGTTATGTCTTAAACTATATGTTGACAGCTGATCTATAGTAGGTTTATCAAATGTCTATCTGCATATCTATAATTTATTACATATTATTTGTTTCGTCTTCGATATCCGGAATCCATATTGAGTCAAAGCCTTGCTTTTCAAGCGTTTTCGATGCTAGCGACATCTATCTCCCTTCCGGTTTGTGCGTGCAGTGCCACCTAGTGTTTCTTTTACGGACTAAAGTTGTTAAGTTGGAATCACGCACATAATCTTTTCCTCATTATAGCGTCGTTTTTCGTTGCGTTCACATCGATCTAGCTAATTTAGTAAAGCAAATTGAATTTAAAAAAAGTTATTTAAGCTTTACTTTGTTTCCCTTCTAAATGGAGCCTAATTCAATTATTGAAAATATAAGTGCTTTAAATAAAAGAAGATATGAAGAAAGAAGTAGCAAATATTCGTCATCGAGTTCCAGTTCGGAGAGTGAATCCAGTTCAAATACCTGGGATGGACGATAAATTTCGACAAATCTGTTCTGGCTCCGACTCGTCAATTAGAGTTTTTAGGAATTCTATGGGACACCGAACACAACACGAGATCCTTGTCAGAGCCGAAGTGCACTACGCTCCGCAAAGCACTTCAGAAACAGATGTCGAAAGGCAGTTGGTCCCTCAAACAGGCCCAGTCCCTACTGGGGAGACTCAACTTTGCCACATTCGTGATTCGAAGAGGAAGGCTTCATTGTCGAACGTTACAATATTACAGTCGACAGCTTCCAAAACTACACCCTTACCAACCGTTTCAGTTTCCAGAACCTGCCGTGACAGAAATGAAATGGTGGTACAACGCAGCTTCAGGTACGACACCGATTCACAGTCCCCCGTTCTCCCATCTCCTAACAACGGACACCTCCGATATGGGATGGGGTGCTCAGGTTGGACAATCCATGATCAAAGGTCAGTGGACAGAGACACAGAAACGCTGCCATGTAAATGTCAAAGAGCTATATGCAGTTTTTGCAGCAATATCGGAAAAGAAGGATCAATTGCCCCAATGTCACATACTGATCCAAACCGACAACAGCACAGTGGTAGCTTATATCAACAAGGAAGGTGCGAAAGAAATTACTCAAATTGACAAAGAAGTTACTGGTTCTCCTAGACGAGTTGGACACATGCATAACAGCTCAGTACTTCCCGGGGCGGTACAATGTCGAAGTAGATACCTTGTCACGCCAAGGGGGCCTCTTGCCCGAATGGCATCTGACAAACGAAGCCTCTCAAATTATATTTCAGATGTGGGGAACTCCAGTCGTGGCCTGTTTGCATTAAATACGGCTCATGTATGCATGGACTGTTACGTAACGAGAGACAGTCAAGCCCTATTTCACAATGCGTTTTGTCAACAATGGAACTTTCGGCTAGCATGGTTGTTCCCCCCGCCAAACTTGATTCCTCTCGTATTGCAGCACTTAAACGAGGCTCAGGGTCTTTACATATTGATAGCCCCACAATGGACGAGATCTTTCTGGATAGCCGACATCCAGCGCAGAGCAATACAAGCCCCGTTTCGCATTGCAAATCTTCACATAGTACTGGTAGACACAAGGACGTGGATGCATCCACCTCGAATACAAGAAATCCAGTTGGAAGCGTGGCTGATTTTGGGTGGTCAAAGGTAATCGAGGATTGGTCAGAAGAAGATAAAGCCTTATTGCTATCCAGTTGGCGAAAATCAACTCGATCAATCAAATCAACACTCATGCGCCAGCATGGAGAAAATGGAAAGAATGGTGTGCTAAGGGTTCAACAAATTTTAAATTTCCTTCTACAGAGGTGGCACGATACTTAGCTTACTTCCACAATGTAAAAGAACTGGCCTATAGAACTATACTTGTTCATAAATCCGTGATTTCAACTTTTACCAATATCACCAATAACGTTGATTTATCTTCAAATTTCTTTATTAAGCATAATATACTAAAAGCAATTTCGGTATCACGAGTAAAAGCTATAAAACCCCCTATTTGGGATCCTAAAATTCTTATAAGTCATTTATCTAAAGTCAATCCTAATGAAAATAATATGTTTGAAATTTCTAAACGAACTGCAATCTTGTTATTATTGTCGTCCGGCAAAAGCAGAGTCCATGATCTCACCTTGCTGCATATAGGCTCAGGAAACTTTATAGATGAAGGTGATTCAGTCTTGCTTTGGCCAGTGTTCGGCTCGAAAACTGATAAGGCTGATCACAGACAGTCCGGGTGGAAAATGCTTAAGAATACCAACCAAAAGATCTGCTGTGTGTACTGGATAAGACGTCTGATACAGGTATCACAGGAACGCCGTGAGAAAGGCAACTACAGTCATTTATTTATTACAACCAGGGGTAGTCCACGACCTGCTACGAGGACAATAATAGGGGGCTGGGTAAAATTACCACTTAAAGATGCAGGAATTAACGCCCCACCTGGTTCAGTTCGTTCGGCAGTTGGATCCTTAAACTGGTTAGAAAATTTTAGCATCGATCAGATTCTGTCCACGGGAAATTGGAAATCAGAACACAAATTTCGGAAGTACTATCAGAAACAAATCATTTCTAATGTTAATAATCAGGAGTCCCTTTCCTTATCTAATTATTTTAATGCTGTCAAAAAGATGATATTTTGATCTTTAATTATTGTATACCAATGATATCTCAGAAAAAATAATAGGTAAGTTTTATTGTTTGTTAAAACTCTCTATTTTAAAAATTTACTATGTACCAACCTTGTTTTTTTTTAGATAAAAAATACCTACCTATCTACCTAAACCTATCTACTACAGGTAACGACATTTTTTTGCATTAAGTATAATATTAGGCAATTAGTAATTATATATTTTATTTAATTCAGAGAGACCTCCATATATATTAGTAAGTGTATTAGTAACAATATTTATTATGTACTACGTTAGTATTATTAGTGGAATATATTTATAAACCTAGAGCTAACTGTATCCAGTGTTTCTGGAAGGAACAGTCAGCTCTGGCAGCAATCATCTTTAGGATGCTGTTACTGCTAACACGAAGACGCTGCAACATGGAAATCGCTTTTTTGCGCATTATGGCATGGAAACCATCCAGATGCCTCAGCAAACATTCCAAAAGCGCTACAACGCCATGGTAGCGCCAACAGCCTCCTAAACGCATTATTATTATATGTGACACGTAGAACGCTATAAGCCCCGTGCGAATATGACACCCACAAGCCGCTCGAGTAAAAAGACTGGCAGAATGCTTTGAATAATAACGCTTTAACATTATTTGTGCTTCGAGCAAACCTGCGGGCGAGCATATTACTCCTCACTGACAGCGCTCTACGCTCCCGCTCTATGTCATAGTCATCTCTTTAGTCATTCGAAATGCTGTGACCTAAGTATTTGAACTTATCAACTATCTTTAGCTTTTTATTTGCGAGAAATAAGTAAGGATAATTTCGTGACTTGTGTTTTGGAGTTCGAAATATCATTACTTCACTCTTTGATGAGTTATATTTTAAGCCGTGAGCCACTGCATATGTCTCGCAAATGGAAATAAGCTTCATAAGTCCTCCGATTGAGGGACTAAGCAGTACCATATCATCTGCGAAACTAAGATTATTACAACAGGTTTCATCTATGTGGCATCCAACGTGTATGCTGCTCAGTTCCTCAATCAAGTGATTAATATAAAGATTGAAGAGTAACGGACCGTCCCTGTCTAACACCACATTCTTATCGATATTCTTCTGACAGAGCATCCATCCACCTAAGCTGATTTTTTTGATTGGTATACCAATACTTGACTAGGGCAGTGAACTGTTCTGGCACTCCTGCACTTCTCATCTTGTCTCACAGTACTGGATATGACACCAGGTCAAACGCCCTAGACAAGTCAAGAAAGCAGGCAAACACTGAGGTTTTCCTATTGGTATAGTACCCAACAGTATGCTTTAACGCTAATATAGCACTTTCCGTGACGTCCCGGAATATAATATATTATACCTACCTAAAATAAAAGATCGTTTTATTTGCTCAGATAAGAATAATATATACTCATTCGCTCATACATATACTCTAAAACAGACTGCTAAAGAGACAACTTTCCTTGGAATTCAATTGGGTAGGTATTTAAAACAAGCTGGTAACTTAACGAATTCAACAAGAAACGAAGTGACAATGACGAATAAATGAAATGATCTGTCAGACTGTCATTGTCAAAGTGAAGTTAGCGTTGAGGAACAAGGATTTCACTAGTATCGATTTTTATGTAAATCGATTTATGTACGTACTAAATAAAATAATTGCTCAGTTCTGTTTTCTCCTTAGAAAAAAATATATTTTATTCATAATATGGTCATTCGAACATAAACTCAAACTTAATGCACCTAACTAATATTATATATATTAGTCTTAAGTAATTAAAACAATTATTGTAATGCGAACCTACCGCTCGCACATAAACCTTAGAGGTTTTGCGAGTATGTCTTTATTATTATATATATTAAGATAATTTTGTTCATTGAATAAATAAATAAATATGTAAAACAACTGGATGTTATTTTAATCGATTAAACATATTCATTCGATTACATTTTAATCGGTTTTCTTTATTTTAATGTTTTTTCAATTTGTAGATTGCAAAATGAGCTAGTTTTTTGTATGTTACATCAGAAAAAAATCTACTTTTTTTAAAGTAGTATTTTATCTTGTTAACATCAGGCCCAAGAGTCCCATTCTCCTTTATAAGTAATATTAGAAATCAATTAATTTTTGTTAGTTAAATTTTTTTACTTTCACGTACATTTTACTTTAAGTAAAAGTTTTGAAATGTAGTCAAGTAGAAGTGGAAAATTAATTCTGTGGTGTAGTTTAGTCAGGTTTGTTCATTTTTATTCCTTTATTTTGCAATATTTGTAACAACTTATAATTAGATATACAAGTAGAACTAGCAAACGGGACAAGCATACGTAATGCAGGGACGAACGAGAGTACTGTATATTCTCAGTTTAGTATACGTGCTGAAATTACTTTTTCGTATTAAAACGGGACTAAGGGCACCCATGTCTTGGGCGCCTTTTACATGTACGTGCTTAACATGCTTTGACCAGTGGAGTTTATTATCCATTAAAACTCAAGATACCGAGAGCTTCGCCAGGGGATTTCATGATCAGCGATAAAAAGATGTCGTTTCGGGGCTTTGCGATGACATGTAAACAAGATAGCCTCCGTCTTAGACTCGTTTAATTTCAGCTTCCATTTAGAGAAGTATGTACAAAGCAATTCGATTGCAAGTTGCAATCTACTAATTATAAGATCGACATGAAGTGATCTGATGAAGTGTATGAGGCTGTGTCGTCCGCAAAACATGCAAGGCTAGTATGCGGTTGGATAGGGATGTTATTAAGAAAGATGAGTATGGGCCTAGAATAGATCCCTGAGGAACACCAGCAGGGGATAGAAAACATGATGACTTGGATTTGTTGAAGTGAAGTATAAATTTGCGGTCGGAAAGATAGGACTTAATAAGTTTTACAAGATCTAGTGGAACATCTAGATTGACTAGTTTGTGAAGTAAGCCTTCATGCCACACACTATCAAAAGCTCTTTCAATGTCTAATAAGAACATACCTGTTGACTTATGAAGACTTAGGTTATGAGAAATATGCCCTGATACTCTAGCCAATTGTTGCACTGTAGAATGTTTGGATCAAAAACTAATTGTTCATTAATAAGTATATGATCAGAAACACATAATAAACGGGTGTAAATATTTTTTTCAAATAACTTACCTAAGGACGGGAGTAGACTAATTGGACGATAATGAGTAGGATTTGATTCGTCTTTGCACGGTTTTTTTAAAGGAATAACTTTGGCCCTTTTCCAAACTTTAGGAAAATACCCAAGAAATAGGCAGCCATTAAAGATTTTCGTTAGGAAGACTACAGTCTTTTGCGATAAATTTTTGAGCATTATATTGTGAATATCATCGTCTCCTGGAGCTTTGTGGGTCTTGAGAGCACAAAGTGCTTTACGAATCTCTAAAGGACGCACTATTCGGGTCGGCTTCACAATTGTGAACTCATCAATCTTTGTTAAAGAGTCATTTAATACAGTATCGACTTCAGGACTTTGCGAATCCTTAGTTGTTCATATTCTACTTGTGACAAGTGTAGTGACCGAACGTTGATCTCGCCGTAACAGTAAATTTTGAAATACCTTCATACCTGAAAAATTGTGTTTAAAAAATGCACTAATTGTAACAAGAACATTACCCCAAAATCTCCTGGGCTGGAATGTAGCAGATGCAATAGGTGCGTGCATGCAACAACAACCTGTGCCAAGCTCTCCAATAAACAACTAGCAGCTCTCCGCAACTCTGACGGTCTAGAATGGAGCAGACGGTCATCTTTCTTTCTACCAGAGGATTCTGAGAACGAGGAGGATAAAGATGTTGAGCACGTAGTTACTTTTGATTCAAAAAAACTACTTAAAGATATCAGCCGTGAGATAAGAAAGGTGGTAAAAGATGAGTTAGAAGAATTAACAAACTCAATTAATTTTATGAACAGCCAAATAGCGGATCTAGAACATACGGTGAAAGAGCAGGGTAACACAATTAAAATACTGGTAAACAAAAACACAGACCTCTCCAACAAAAATAAAAATCTTGAACTCCGTATTTCTGCAATGGAACAACGGTCACAAGAATTCGAACAAAAACTACTTGCATCCACCTTGGAGATAGCAGGGATTCCTGAAACCCCAAACCAAAATACCCTGGATATTGTCAAGTCAGTCGCGGCGAAACTCAAAGTCAACTTTCAAACTCTGGTAAGTGTTCGGCGAGTGTCTCGCCGTCGTAAAGAGCACCCCGGACCAATTATAGTTGAGCTCCGGACAAAAAGTGCACGAGATGAATGGATCACATCTGCAAGGAACACAGAAATCCAGATGGGAAACATCATGCCAAACCTTCAAGCTGAAGCAGCTACACGTCGTCTCTATGTCCGTGCAGCCCTAACCCAATATACTAAGACCTTGTTATATAACACCAAGCAACGTCTAAACGGGACATTCAAATATATCTGGTGCAAAGAAGGCAAGATATAAGAAACTTGAGGATTCTGAACGTGTGTTCATTATACGATCGGAATCAGACATAGAATCGCGTTTGTAATCATAAGGTAACATAACATAATAAATATACAATGTCGAATAATCTAAATGAAATTTATAATTGCACGTCTGTTCCTTGTCACGGAATTATCTAAACTAATAAAAAAATACAGCACAACCACTGACATGATATTACTTGGTGATTTAAATATTAATCTGAAAACACATTCCTCACACCGGGATTTATATACTAATATGCTGTCAAAGTATGGATTATTATGTGGTATATCTGACTACACAAGAATCGATATACGCAGTAATCGCGTAACCAAGACGTGCATTGATCACATTTATGCAAGGCTACTTAATTGGCATGCGTACTCGGCGGCTGTGGACACCGCATAAAATAAAAAAAATTATAAATAAATTAAATAGTTTTAAAGCTCCTTGACAAGATCAAATTAAAGTTGTAGACATTAAATTAATAACTCATAAGATGTCTGCTGCCATTACAAGGCTCATTAACGCCTGCATAGAAAGTGGAAGGTATCCAAACGAACTTAAACGCGGTTGTGTTCGACCAATACATAAGAAAGGGCAACATGATGAGGTGTCTAACTATCGACCCATTACGTTGTTGTCGAGTATTAATAAAATTACCGAGAAGTTCTTTAGTGAGCAGGTACATACTTTCTACATAAACAATAAAATCATAACTTATAACCAATTTGGATTTCAACCAAATAAAAGCACGACATTATTACTATCTAAATTTACAGATAAAATAAATGAAGCCCTTATGACAGAAAGCATGTACTAGCTCTTTTCCTCGACTTTTCACGCGCTTTTGACACATTAAATCATAAACGGCTAATTAATAAACTTTATAATACTGGCATACGTGGCCCAATGTTAAAATGGTGTGAAAGTTACCTACTAAATAGATCGTACTGTGTCAAGGTTAACGAAAGCTACAGTAAGACTGTGGCAGCTGACGTGGGAATTGCACAGAGATCTGTGCTCGGTCCTCTACACTTCATTGCCTAAATTAATGACATGAACAATGTCCTGAATCACTGTACCTCATTTCAGTACGCAGACGATACATGTCTACTTGTATCTGATAAAGATATATTTGAAGCGTTCATTAAGCAAGTAGATCTAGATAACGTGAACAAATGGTGTCATGACAATGGATTAGTTCTAAATGCGAGCAAAACCAAATATATACACATTTGCTCCGCACATAATAAAACCCAACATTCGAACGGAGAAAGCTTGGTAGCTAACGAACATCTGTGCTTACACCAAAATAAGAGTATATGTCAATGCCCCACTGTTGAGATGGTTGAAAAACGTACATATCTGGGCCTGATCATAGACAGCAAGTTTAATTGGCTACCTCAAATAAGTTGAGTATGTGAAAAACTAAGAGCATTTCTGGCTAACGTTTACATTATTAAAGACAGGATACCATTAAAGGTGAAACTTATGCTTTGTAACGCCCTCGCTGACTCAATAATAGGATATGGTATTAGTAGTTACGGCAGAACTTTTAAAACATACCTCGATTGTATTCTCCAACTACAAAAGAGAATTCTAAAAAGTATTGTACCACGAAATATTAGACAAAATACAAAGACAATGCACTATTTCGGTACTGTAAAGTACTTCCAGTTCACTCTAAAATAACATTCTGTCTGCTAAAAGAGCATTTCTTTAATAAAAACATACAGATTGACATACATCATAACATTCAAACTCGTCTAAAATCTAACAAGAGACTAGAGACAATTGGTGCTAGAAATACATATGGTGAAAGAACCACTAAATATATATTATTCCGAGGCTATTAAATAAACTAAACACCTCTTTTATTGATAGCATTACAGAGGCAAATTTGAAACACAAATTAAAAATATATTTTTTAAACAACACCTGTAGATGGCTTGTAAAGTTGAACACTGAACCGGTTCCATTGTTTGCTCGGCGGATTAGTGTGTTCGTTTGCAAACAAGAAATAGTTGTTAGTGTCGATAGCAGCTTGATTCCTTCGAAAGGCAAACACATAATCTATTCGCCGGTCGCCCAGAAGACTCGCGATACACTCAAAAAGAATTTAAACACTACGTTCAGATACACTGATCACTGATGAGTGATGACAACTGGTGAACATTCAAATAACGAAAAAAAATAAGTCTTTAATAGGGAATCCCTCACAATTATAGTTTATCGATACTTTTTTACACTTATTTAGCAAATATCTACCCAATGCTAGGATACAACTGTTTTTGTGTTATTCGAATGTTATAATAATTTTAACATTTTATAAATTTAATAAACTTTTAAAAAGTATTTTTTTACGAGTTTTGTGAGTTGTGAGTGACTACAAGGATTTTTTAATGTGGCAGAGTCATGGTGTCGTCCTGTGACGACAGTACGCTCACTCACACAAAAAATTCGAATTGTCGAGGATCCAGTCTCTGTGAACGGCTAGATCACTTGGCGTTGCTAAGACTTTTCCGAACAACTGCTTGACCTAAATCCTGCCGCCGAATTCCACTTTCGCATGACTCGCCACAAATTTATTTATTTATTTTATTTTAAATAAATTAAGATATCATTTCCGTCATCAGGATGTCAGGCGTTCCCTTACAGTGCCTCTTTCAAAGAACTCTTCCTTGACATGGATATCTTTAAAATCAGCCTGTACACCTTTCTAAAATCCCGGCAACGCTCCTGTGATTCCTTTGATGTTGTAAGAGAATGTGGGCGGCAGTGATCATTTAATATCAGGTGTCCCGTACGCTCATTTATCCATTTTAATAAAACCTGAGTACAACGGGTAAGTTGTTCCGGTTTTTAAAAATTAGATTGCTTTTTATTACATAACATGTAAGATATTAAAACACGTTATTGTTTATTTCTACTTTGTTTATAATTATTATCTGTTTACTATTTAAACAAAAGAAAAATGATTTAAATACTTAGTGCGTAGTGTTTTAAGGGTTTTTTACGATATTTCTAGAAACACTGTGCGCTAAGTATTTAAAGTTAAATAGCTTTTTAAATCGGGTATTAATCGATATTATTCATTATCGATATTAATATTTATCGATATATTGTGTCTTACTCTAAGCCCGTTCTCGTTCTTACGATTTAAAACGGTCCGACGCGTTTGAAGTCACCGCGCGAAGCGAACAGGCAACATCGCTTCCGTTCTGTCCTTTGAACTTGAAACGCGCGGGGTGGCAACATCGCACATTTTGATGTGCAAAGATTCGAGTTCATTGAACCATTGACCCAGTGACACAATTATTATACAGCACGTTGATATTGGCTCAAAATTAAAAGTCTACATTTTGACTTAATTGATGCACGATTTCGTTCATGTTTTGTATGTCGTCAGCAAATGCTATAACAAGTATGTGGCTACATTTATTTCATAAAAGCAAAATTCATATATATAGTATAGTATTTACCACATGGAAATAACATAACATATTGAGTCCACACTTGGTAAACGTCATGAACCTACATCAGTGCGTAAAGAGGCATGTCGAACATGGGGAGAAGAACTGATAAGAAACTCCCAATCCTTTAAATCATTTATAAGCAAGTAGCTGGGCAAAAGTCTCCAAAGCCGAAGGCTAGAACCCAAAATGGCGTTAAGAATAATGATAAGGTGGTTAAAAAGGCCACTCTGTGACTCCTGGCACCTAAAAAATATCACAGCAAAAATCCTCTCCATTGCCCAAGGTTGGCCTTGAATCCGTTCACGGAAATGACCGTTCAGAAAAAAATTAATGTGCGGAAATTACACGAAAACAATGTTCACGAGCTTCGCTGCCAGGTGTACTGCGAGGAATTGAAAACTAAGTTTTTCGCACACAATCATCTAATAGTTGAATAAAGCTGTTGTTCTTCGGTAGTGCGGTATCTAGTATTACGAAGTATTTACATCCTCTTTGGTATCTCTATGGTAGTTGGATCGTAGCGGAGGCCATTTCTTAATCTAAGCTGGTTCATAATCAATATATTTTGAATCTTTATATGCTGCTTATCTATTAAAATCTTAACGTGCCATCTATAGTATTTACATAGCAACGTATGCAATAGTATACCTTGCCGTACGATTTAAACAGTTTTAGGTGATGATACTTATGCTTAAGGTTTGTAATTATATTACCTGTATACTGTTAAAGCTAATGCATGTAACCTCAGAAGATATGCATACTTTTTAGAGATACAATGTGCCATCATAAAATTAAAACTAGCTTGTTATCAAGTAACACATTAACGATATGGGGGAGGTGTGTATTAGTGTTGAACGTCTTACTCAAAATAGGGAGACCTCTTTCAACTCATTTAAAGTTAAGATACAAGCAAGTAAGATTAATACATTTTTCGATGCCAAGTTTTGGCCTGTGGGGCTCGTATACCGACGTTATAAGGAACGACAGTTGTATACTGCTTTAATTAATAAAAAATATTATGGGTGGTAAGCCAACCAATATAACATTAGCTAGGTTTAACTGTAGTTCTGTAAATAGATCTGCAGAACAAATAAAGAAGTTATCAGAGAACGTTGAAATTTTTTGACCCTGCAGGAGACTTGGCTCCTCCCACATGATTTAGGTTCTGTGAACTTGTTTTGTTTTGTGTGGTGGCACTGCACCATGATTGACACTTAGCCTGACTTTCAAATCATAGTGGCCCAGCATATATTGTCGGCCCAGTTGGCCCAGAGCCATCACACAGAACCCATTACAAAAAATATCCGATGCATAGGGACGCAGGTTTTACTAAATAGTGACTGACCGATTAAAAATATTCTGCATTCATGAGGCGAAATCGTTACTGTTAGTGCTTTTATAATGATATTAATATTATATAATTAATTAAATACGTACATATGAAATTCTCCAAATTTATAAATCCATACAGCATGTTTTATAACATACAAAGCATGCAACTATAATGGACCCGGCACACTATGCTCCCTACGCTGCTCATTGCTATGCTCCTCACGCTACCGCAATGTAGCCGTCTCTGGCCACTCACTGCTCTAATCGCGACGATTGTTCTTTTGACTCGCGCTATAAAATCCCACAATATAAGGAGCGGTGGGCACGACGAGGAGCATGTTGTCCGGCATGACCATAAATGTTGCCACAGAAAGTTTCTGCCTCTATCCTTGTAACTCATGCCACGTCGAGTGTGTGGCACCTGGCAGGCCCAAGTGATTGCAAGTTTTATGCGACTACTTGTCAACAATAATATTAAGCCGAACAGAATAGCACCTATTACTAATCACACTCCTACAGTGAGCTGTCAAATTGTAAATTATCATTATGCATTAATTAATTCAGAATTAAATATTAAAAATAGAAAAAAAAGATAAGGCTGTATGGCTTGGTTCCCTTGCCTGCTCTCTCGAGGGAATGATAAAAAAAATATATCATAAATTTGACAGAATAGTTGATAACGTGACATTTCGTAAACATTAAAATAATTTGTGATTTCATTTATAAACTCTGTTACTCTAATAAACACAATAAATAATTAATTATAAATTCAATTACAATGGCATTTATGCCGATAAGGTTGGTGCGCTGTTTAGCGCTTCAGAAAAATTCATATTGCACTTTATTGCAGAGATCATTGGCATACAAAAGTTCCATATCTCTAGACACCTTATATCCAAATAGCTCACTGAAGCTGAGCACTCCATCATTCGTAAGTACTAATTTATATATTATTTATAAACAGATGTTCACACATCGTGTCCTCATTTGGATCTGATAACTAGTTGGGTTTTCATTTATTGTTAAACTCTTTCATCTATCAAATCAGTCTATAGTGATATGTATTTATTATAGTTGACGCTAGGTCTGAGTACAGTGAACACCTCGTTTATATTAAATCATCTTTAAAGGCTACTTGCTAGCTACAACACTACATGTTGTACCCACTTTGTTCCAGACTCCAAATCCAAATGAGAAGTTCTCTGGTTATGTTCCAATTGAGAAGTTAGATATAACCTACAGTGCTAGCTCGGGTCCAGGTGGACAGAATGTTAATAAAGTAAGTTACTCCATGTTTTTGTATGCTTCTTCTGTACTGTTTCAGGTACCTCCCTCCTATATACATGTGTTGTATATTTTACAATATTGTAGTCATTTACATTTTACAGAATAGCACTACCACAAAATACCATCCTGAATAGGGATTCATTATATAAGTAGTTTTCCTAACAGATCTTCACACAACCAAGGGCATGTTACTCGATAAACATACAAAAGGTAGACAGTGCAAACTGTAAAATGCTCTGGACCACTCAGAAAGAGAAAGATACATAGACCCAAATAAGATGGAGGGAGGTGATATGGTTTCAGTAGCTGGTGGGACCTGGATGACCATAGTCAGGAATAGACAAAAATGGAAAAAGAAAGAGCAGTCTTGTACCAATCAGATGGGGTCCAATCTTTATTTTTAAAAGTATTAACGTAGACATAAAAGTATTGACACATTTCTCTTCTTTTTATATTCTTTGAGTAGTTATTAGTTTGGAATAAATATAGGAGAGGCCAAAAACTGAGCTATTATGTCATAAAAAAATTCTGATGTACTTTCATTGACCTGGAATATTCTCTCAATGAGGTTGGAATATTGGAACAAGAGTTTACAGCATTAGCTTAACTTAGCACAGGAGCTGTTAAGGCCACACTTCATTGAAGACAAGGCTGAATGACAAGGAAACTTGTGTCAAACAAAAAAATTTGAATAATTTTAATAAAATTTTTCAGGTTCATACAAAGGTTGATTTAAGATTTAAAGTAAGTGAGGCGGACTGGATTCCACAAGAGATACGGGAAAAAATACTGGAAATGGTAAGGAATTACCTCCTCTTGAAGATATAACTTTAATTTTACTTTTATTTATGGAAGAGGACAAACAAGGGTATGGGGTCATGTGATGGTAAGTGATCAATGATAGAAGTCCAGACTCACTTGCAACAACAGAGGAGTTACAGTGTTCTGTTGTTTATAGTGATTGTACAATTAAATTAAGTAAAATTGCTATAGTTCACCTTAAAGATCCTACATTGAAGAAAAAACTGACACACACATATAAGCTCTATTTATTAAATAAACTAAATAACTATGTACAATTTTTAAATTTACAACATTGTTAATAAATACGTAAATATATATCCCAACCATTAATAATGACTGTAAAAAACTTGTATCAAGATGGATAATGACCAAAAACTATAAGGAGACCATTTTATGTATTTTGAAGTAAACATAATACAGTTTATATCTGCATACTCTATAATATGTATCAATTTATTAACTGTTTATATTTATAACCAAAAAACATACAGTAAAATCTAAAGAATTTTATTCTTTATGTATTTAGAAAACTTATTATACAGTATTTGAGTGAACACAATACACACTTACTCACACAAATGCACACATTGTCATATACACACACACACACATCATATTAGTGTTAAGTAGGTACCTACTTAATGCTAATAGATATGGAAGAGCCGGGTGGGATCTTCTGACACAGCGGCTGCCCCAAAAAATATAACACAGTAAAGGATATAAACATTATTTTACAGGAGAGCAAAAAAACATATTTTTGACTAGCCGTACAAAAATACATAAATAACACTAAAGTGACTATTGTGTGATAAAGGTAATATTATTGCCTATATTTGCGTAAATTTAGAATTTGTTTTGGCATCTTTATGCATGTTTGATGAGACCTACTAACTTCACAATAGTTATTTTGGTCTATTTAACTCTTAACCACCAAATTGAAACACAGCATGATACCTTACTATGTGTTTGACATTGTTTTTTTTTAATTTCTTAACTTGTTTATTCATTTAGAAGCATAGTAAAGCACTATTAAATTTTAATAAGATTGACAAAATATGTTATACAATATGAAACTCATTTATGAAGTTAAAATAATAATAATAATAATCATTTATTTCGGATTCACTCATGAGATTACATCCATATTTGTTAGTACAATTTGCAAACTTACAAAATAGTGTTAGTAATTACTTATTAAATCACATATTTAGAAAATAAATAAAATAAAATAACAGGCTGGTCCGGGTGGACCTCCCGATGATGTCGGTAAATTTCTATGCGACTGCATGTAGCCGTATCCAACGATCCAGCATCGGGGAGTCCCACCGGTCCGACAGCGCATGCAGTATGGTGTTGGGACTGTCGCGCATGCGGCGCATGGTAGAAGCGCACTGCTTGCGCATGATGGCCGCAAAGCCATCTGTGTGAGCTGCCGCGAACATAGCGGAGGCGCTGCAGTGGCGCGGCAGTCCCATTAGCACCCGGAACGCGTTATTATATTGAACACGCAGATCGCTGTATGTCCGCAGTGTGTAGTTAACCCATAGGCTGCAGGTGTAAAATGACTGACAGTACGATTTAAAAAGCGCAACTTTAACAGTCTCCGTGCATCGTGAAAATCTGCGGGCCAACATGTTGCATCGGACAGACAGCGCTCTGCGCTCTCTTTCAATATCTATATTGTCATTGAGGTCCTCGGTAACCCAGTGACCCAAATACTTCACTTGCTTAACTTTATTTAGAGCTGTACCACATAAGCTGAATGTCGGAACGAATGTGTATCGCTTTTTATCCGGCCAGAAAATCATTATTTCACTCTGTTTCGCGTTGTATTTGAGCCCGTGTGCCACCGCATAGCACTCACAAATTCTCAGAAGCACCATATCGTCTGCGTAGCTGATATTGTTCACGCACACTCCATCAATGTGACACCCGACGCCGGAGCTGTTGAGCTCATCGATCAGTCGGTTGACATACAGGCTGAAGAGCTTGGGAGAGGTCAGCCCCCCCTGCCTCACCCCGCATTCCAGTCCGTACTCCTCCGAGGCAGAGCCTGCCCATCTTACATAGTTCTTTTGCATATTATACCAATACATAAATAATAGCACGATTTCCCTAGGTATAGACGTTTCATCCCTTAATTTATCCCACAGAATGTCGTACGATACAAGATCGAAAGCTTTCGATAAATCAAGGTAGCATGCGTATACTGGGGTCTTTCTACTAGTGTAATACCGTACAGTCTGCTTGAGGGCCAGGATAGCACTCTCGGTGGAAAGCCCGGGCCTGAAACCGAACTGCGCGTCGTTTAGCGAGACGTATTTATCCAGATGTTTACCGAGCAGACTGTCCAGCACTTTAGCGACCACTGTGACCAGAGAAATCGGTCTATAGTTGTTCACATCTGATGCATCACCAGTTTTATTTTTGATTATTGGTACAACTATAGTGCGCATCAGATTATCAGTAAGATGGGAGTGACCTAAACACAGGGTAAACAACATAGAAAGCACTCTGGGTAAGTGTAGACCCGCGTGCTGCAGGTGCTCGATGCTAAGGCTGTCGTGACCCGGGGATTTACCTCTCACCATGCCTCTGATCACCGCACACACTTCCTCTGCCGTAAAATTAACACTACGCTCACTACCATCCTCTGCATCGGGCTCCTGCCGCGCTGGTCCCAGAGGAGAGTGCACCCTGAACTGGTGGGAGAACATAGTGGCAATGTCCCTATGCTCGTGTACTCCCGCCACGCTAATGGGGAGGCCCGGCTTATGATTCATTTTATTTGTGTTTTTCCAGAACTGACCGAACTTCTTGTGTGAGTGTAAGTCGGCTATAATATCCATTTTTATTTGTTGCTGATTATTCTGACACCACTTTAATTTTGACTTAAAAGCGCGCCTTGCTTCACACATACATTATAAAGACGGCCGGCCCCAGGCCTACCCCCATACAACCAGGCTTGAAAACAAAGCCGAGCCCTCTACGCTTTTGGGTAACATTATAACTACATATAGCGGCCTCCGACAGTATACAAATAATATCGTCATACATGCTATCTAATAGGATTTTATGATTTTTGTTACAACACATATAATCTGAGTAGTTTCTTAATTCTGAAGGAAAATCAATTTCACAAAGTCTAGAGTGACATACATTTTTAAATTTCTCTATTTGAGTCGAGTCACGTTGACCCCAGACTATTCTATTTACACTATCATTACGTGTAAGCTTAGTCTTAACTAAATTAAAATTACATTGTATAGATACAGGGTAATGATCAGACCAATAAGTATTATATAACACACAGGCCGCGGACACGGAGTGCCGCGCGGCACAAGTAACAACACAGTGGTCGAGCCATCGCAGACAGCCATGCGCATCACTGACAAATGTATGACAGTCCGGCGGCATCAATTCCAAATCTACACAAGACCACGATTGTTCCTTACAAAAATTTAAGAGCTCAGTAGCAAATGATTCACCAGGGTGCGCATTGTAGTCCCCTAACATAAACACTGACTCAACATTGTGACTGTCAATTATAAATGTCAAAAATAAAACATAAAATACCAGCTTATTCTTCATAAATCAAATATCGAGATTGGTCATTTATAGGCAAATCCCACCAAAAATTTTCTTGATTTGGGCATCAGAAGCACCAGCGTGGTAAGAATCTCTTTTTTCTTGGAATCTTAATGCCATGTGGTTGATCAATGGTTTTTGGTCCAACGATTAAATATTTTTTGTGAATAATAAATATTAATGAAATCCAGAAAGCTAATTGATCATCACTAAATGAAGTCTTGTAAAACATGTTATGTGAAACTCTTAAAAATTTTACCTGAACAACCAAACTCAATTGAAAGTCATTTAATTGATCAGTAAATTTCGTACATTCTCATGTACATTTGCATATTTTGTTGACATGGGATGTGTCAGTTTCTGTTTATCTGCATCTTCACATGTCATTTATAGGAGTCACTCGGTCTAGCAGTATGTGGTTCTGAACAATGATAAGTGGTTCCTGATAAACGGAAAAAAATCTGAAGCTGAACGATTTCGTTTACCCGTAGCTTTCATATTCAATATCAGAACTGGCTGTCTCAGAAATTATATCTGCGATATAATTTAGATCAGCCACCGAGTCATCACAACTTTTCCCGAGATCAGATAATGTAATTAAATTTTACATCTCTGGTACTCTTGGGTTCATGCTTTGGTCCAAACTGAAAAGAAGCAAAACCCAAACCTGTGCTAAGCGCATTTAAGAAAACAATATAATATGAGCAAAAGAATAAGCAGCAACCTGCTTTTTAAGACATTCAGTTTAAAAGAAAGAAGGTAGGTTAATATTTAGGTTTAGATTATTTCAGAAATCAACATAAGAACCTTGTTAAATGTTATTTATTATCAAATTGCTAAGAACTTACCTACAACTCATAATTAAATACAATTTCCCATAGTTATTTACATTTTTGTTGGCAGCGAATCCATTGAAGCATTTATGAGTTCAACTGAATTTAATCTGAAAGGTGCTTCTCTTCTGCTATCTTTCTGCTTCGACTCATATTAAAGTAGTATATTATACCAATAATAATTTGGAAAAACTGATTTTAAAAGTCTTAAATTTTACGTCACGACTTAATACTGTCCGCTGCGGACTGCGTTTATGATGAACGGCAGACGCTCGCTACCCTCCTCTGCTTACTCCCCATACCCTTCTCTTAAAATTACGTGGACTCTGCGGTTTCCCACCAAATTGAAAAATACCAAAATCCTATCTCAAAGGTTGACGCACGTGTGCTATGCTGTGAATTTATTAGTCAAGTAGGTTTATAAGCAACAACAATATCCAAATATAAAACACAGGAAGTCTCAATTACCCACACCAAAAACAGTAAGTGCATGCCACTTGCTGTGTTTCATATTGGTAACTGTCTCTTGCTGTATTTTTGTTTTACAAATTGTGTGTCAGTCTGAGCCCTTACTGTGTTTTGTAATTTTGTAACTTGAAAACTATGGCCTCTTTTAAAATATGGGTTTTTCCATATTGTAGGGAATTACTGTGTTAGTAGAATTTTGTTAAAATTTTGATTTTGAGTATACAGGGACATTCCCTGTGTTTATTTTTGGGACAGCCGACAGGTTTTGTCACATAAAACAAGGCTCCAGCCAATTATATCTTGTACTACTTTTGAGACCAATAAAGAAATTTTAATTTTAACTTTTATTGAGATATACGAGACATTACCGAGACACAACACATGCAGCCACCTAGTATAGAATGTATGTAAACATGTAATATACACAATTTGTTATATTTTTAAAGTGATAACCCTCACTTTTAGGATTAATACACAAATGTAATATACATGCCAATTACTAAGTGAACTCAATATCAAGGTTCACACAGAGTTTATGTTATAATTAGATTACAATGTTTGGTAGCATGGCAATAAGCTGACCAAGGAGGGTTATATCGTCTTCCGGTCAGACACCACACGCTCCCAGCAGCTAAATCTGGCCGACTGCCTGCAGAAGTTGAGAACACTCATACGTAATGCTGCAGTTTCGGAGAGAAAACCCTCTCCAGAGACAGAAGAACGGATAAGGCAGAGGTAAGGTGATTGGCATTTGGGCATTGTAGTAACAGTCATGTCTGGTTAGCGGGAGGCACAGACGGTGTGAGAGATCTTTGTAACATCTAAAACATATGTTAAGCTAATTTTTTTGTTACTTTGAAAAATACAAATATAAAAAATATTTGTAACAATTTGAACTAATAATTGTTTACAAAACACATTACTTACATAATCTTTATAGTATACCCCATTGTGATTGGTGAGGTTCTATTATTGCATTTCAATGTTAATGTGGTGACAATGGATGGTGTATCTGAAGCCACGCCATCTGTCCATAACAGTGTCAATCAATATGACCATCAGTAATAACCAAATATAACTCCATCTTTGGAATTTTTTGTTTGATTGAATTTCTTGGCACCTTTTCTCATGAAAGGTAAATCTTTTCCGAAGTGGTGGTAAATGGGGTAGTGTATAACATTTGACATTCAGTGGTGTCATTTCTTTGACCGAAATGAATAAAGTGATATTGATTTTATTTTGAAGTACTTAGTAGTAATACTGGCTGGTGTGTACAGACACCTGCGCGCGGCCCGGCTGAGGGTGACCCTGAAGCGAGAGGAGAGCGTGCGCCGGGAGCTGCAGCGACCGCCACCTCGCCTGGACTTATGATTCTTTCATTAAATTGGGCACCAGTATTGTGGTAGCACCAGTGCTGTGGTAACACCACTCTTTGCTATTCCATAATATTACATGCATCAACAGTTCATTGAATTAAGCGCAATTTTGTTTTAGAATTTAGATCTTGCAAAGCTTAGTTTGTACACCAAGAATATAAATATAAATATTGCATAATGTATCTAATATATATGTACAACCGCATCCCAGTCGCTAACTACGACACGCCAAAAACTTGGATATCATCTGAGAAATTTTGTGCCACATGGAAACTGTGGAATGATCTTCCTTGCGCGATGTCTGACCTCGCAGGACGATACGACATGCTTCTCTTACATACAATGAGTTAGTTATAGATGTGGCCGACTCCACTTGATTGTGGTGTGGATGAGGACAGCTGTTAGTTACTTAGGAGATGTTTTGTTATCTATAATAATGTAATATTATATATTGGTAAGATTGTGTAAGATTTAGTCACATAGAGTACGAACTGTTGATGTGTGCCCAATTTAATACAAGAAAAAGTGTAAAATGTATACCTAATAGGAATGTAATTATATACCTACTACTTAAAATATAATTACCTAAAATGAAAATGTGGTTTGATTCAATAAAGTACTTTGAAATATCTTTTACACTGATTTCGGGCTTGTGTGCAACTGAGTATCCTACTCAGTGAGTATTCTACTACATTCCTTATCAAGTATTTTTATATGTGGATGTGTGTAGGTTTATTACCAACACCAGCTGACCCGGCCAACTTTATTTTGTCGTATAAATTAGGTACCTACCCCGCGCCCGCTTATCTCAGTTGTTTGGCTGAATTATTTGTACTGCGAATGTATAGGTACCTACTTAGTCAAAAAAATAAAGTTTCCGGATAAGTAATCACCAACAATTCATATAAGTACTAAAACCTCCGAAACACGCTGCATCTTACGGTAAAAGTATTATTCCAATCGGTTTAGTAGTTTTCGCAGTATAACCGAACAGAAAAAACGGGCTCCCATTTATTAGAATAGATTTGAATAAAATAAATCCTCATGGATAAGCTACATTTAGGTACTTACTTAGGTATTTACATAATATATAAGTATATATAAGGATACAAATAAGAAAAATGGTATGTACCTACTTACGCTTTGATAATGTTTAAGTCTGTGGGTAGGTTATCTTATTTTGTTTATAAACGACGGCCCTGTACTTTCTCCGGGGCGTAAAAAGAATAGGGGAGTCCCAGGCCCATGGGTGTCGTAAGAGGCGACTAAGGGCTTTTTAGAAGTGGGAGAGTCACGCTGCCGTCTTATGACGTCAGCACAATCGGGCCAGACTCGTCCGGGTTAATTACCACACTCGCACAGAATACCGGCGTGAAGTAGCGGCCTAGTGCCGCTATGTTTCGCATAGGTTAGTGTCGAGGACCGGAGGCCATCCCTCCCCCCCCCCCCCCACACAAATTATGAGAGCGGTCCGTAAAAAGATAATCGCCGTCCACCACCACCTTGAGACGGCGCAGCCGGCCTTGTGTTTCCTTACGGAGACGCAGATATCTCGACCTAGCAATACGTCATATTTAACGTACCCCGGGTACAAAATTGAGCACAATTTTTTGCCTCATGCCGGGGTATGTGTGTACGTTAGGGAGGATATCTGCTGTCGCCGTCTCGGCAATTTTGAGGGTAGGAACCTGTCTACTCTCTGGCTCCGCGTAGATTTAGACGACCGCGTCCGTATCTATGCGTGTGTCTACAGGTCCCATAGTGGTAACGCAGAAACCGATCATCTCATGGGCTGCGTTCAAGCTGCAATTGACGTCGTGCTTGCACAGATCCCCTCCGCTGAAATAGTGGTCTTGGGTGATTTCAACGGGCACAATGCCGAATGGCTTGGATCACGTACCACAGACTACGCAGGGCGATCTGTGCATAATTTTGCATTGGCGTATGGTCTGTCCCAATTGGTTGAGTCGCCAACGCGGCTCCCGGATGTGGATAGTCACATGCCGTCCTTATTAGATCTTCTGCTGACTACACATCCCGATGGTTACCAGGTCTTTGTCGACGCCCATCTTGGAACGTCCGACCATTGCCTGGTCAGGAGTGTAGTGCCTATCCGACGCCAACGTCGCAGACCACCAGCGACCCGCCGCGTTTGGCACTACAAGTCAGCAGATTGGGATAGGATGCGTTCCTTTTTTGCATCCTACCCTTGGGGCAAGGTTTGTTTCTCTTCGGATGATCCTAGTGCCTGCGCCATTGCAGTAGGCGATGTGATACTGCAGGGCATGGATATTTTTATACCAAGCTCTGTAGTACCGATCGGTGGCAGATCACAGCCCTGGTTCGATGCGTCAGTTAAAGCAGCATCTGACTGCAAAAAACAGGCGTATCGAACTTGGGTTGCGGCGCTGGGCACAAAGGATCCGAACTGCAAAGTTCTTAAGAGGAAATATAACCGTGCCTCCAGTGCGAAGTCTAAGCACGTCGTCAAAATCGGCGAGCAGCTTTCCAGTTACCCGACCGGAACACGTAAGTTCTGGTCGTTGTCGAAAGCTGCTCTTGGTAACTTCAACCAGCCGTCCATGCCGCCGTTGCACATGAGGAATGACACCCTGGCCCATACGGCAAAAGAGAAAGCCGAGCTCCTGTGCGCTCTTTTCGCCTCCAACTCGACTCTTGACGACAACGGAAAAACACCGCCGACCATCCCGCGGTGTCAGAGCTCTATGCCTGAAGTACAGTTCAGACAGAAAACTGTTAGGCGAGCTCTGTTTTCGTTGGACGTCAGGAAGTCGAGCGGGCCGGATGGCATT
This sequence comes from Leptidea sinapis, assembly GCF_905404315.1. Lineage (NCBI taxonomy): Eukaryota > Metazoa > Arthropoda > Insecta > Lepidoptera > Pieridae > Leptidea > Leptidea sinapis. The sequence continues at coordinate 813,897 of NC_066282.1, forward strand.
TCTCCAATCGTGCTTAGAACGTGTGCCCCTGAGTTGACGCCGGTGCTAACGCGTTTATTCCGGCACTCTTATTCCAAAGGCGTAGTCCCTGACTCATGGAAGTCAGCCCTTGTCCATCCGATCCAAAAAAAAAGGAGACAGTTCGGATCCGGCGAACTACAGGCCTATTGCTATCACCTCCCTGCTCTCCAAAATCATGGAGAGCATAATTAGCCACCAGCTTTTGGTATACCTAGAGGGTCACCAGTTGATCAACGACCGACAGTACGGGTTTCGCCATGGACGGTCGGCAGGTGATCTTCTGGTATACCTAACACATAGATGGGCGGCGGCTATTGAAAGCAAGGGGGAAGGCCTGGCAGTTAGCCTGGATATAGCGAAGGCCTTTGATCGTGTATGGCACAAGGCGCTCCTCTCAAAACTTCCATCATTTGGGCTTCCCGAGAGCTTGTGCAAGTGGACCTCCAGCTTCCTCACTGGGCGTAGCATACAGGTCGTTGTCGACGGATATTGCTCGAACCCGAAGCCCGTGAATGCTGGAGTGCCCCAAGGCTGTGTGCTATCTCCTACGCTGTTTCTTCTGCATATCAATGATATGTTGGACACCTCCAACATGCATTGCTATGCAGATGACAGCACTGGTGATGCCGTATACACGGGCCATGCAGGTCTCTCTCGGGAAATCGTCGACCAGTGCCGGGAGAAACTTGTGTCTTCTATCGAGTCCTCTCTCGAGAAGGTCGCGGAATGGGGTAAATTGAACCTTGTCCAATTTAACCCCCAGAAGACTCAAGTTTGCGCGTTTACCACTAAAAAAACCCCATTTGTCGTATCACCGCTCTTCGAGAACACTTCTCTTAAAGCCGCGCCTAGTATCGGAATACTGGGTCTCGAAATCTCGAGCGATTGCCAATTCCGTGGCCATCTGGAGGGCAAAGCCAAATTGGCTTCGAAGAAGCTGGGCGTCATCAATAGAGCACGGCAATACTTCAAGCCGGCCCACATTCTAGCGCTCTACAAAGCGCAGGTCCGGCCACACATGGAGTATTGCTGTCATCTCTGGTCTGGTGCACCCCAGTATCTGCTCGATCCATTTGACCGCGTGCAACGTAGAGCAGCTCGAATTGTCGGGGACTCAGTGCTCTGTGAACGGCTGGATCACTTGGCGTTGCGTAGAGACGTCGCTTCATTGTGTGTCTTCTACCGCATTTATCACGGGGAGTGTTCCGAAGAGCTGTTTAACCTGATTCCTGCCGCCGAATTTCACCATCGCACGACACGCCACAAGTTAGGATATCATCCCCACCATCTGGATGTGTGGCGGTCCTCCACAGTGCGGTTTTCAAGAAGCTTTCTCCCTCGTACTACAAAGCTGTGGAATGAGCTTCCTTGTGCGGTGTTTCGGGGACGATACGACATGGGTACCTTCAAAAAAAGCGCGTACACCTTCCTTAAAGGCCGGCAACGCTCTTGTGATTCCTCTGGTGTTGCAAGAGAATGTGGGCGGCGGTGATCACTTAATACCAGGTGACCCGTACGCTCGTTTGTCCTCCTATTCCATAAAAAAAAAAAAGAAAAAAAAAAAACGACGGCTCCGCCAAAAAATAGCGGTCTCTATAAAAGTTAAGGTTGTCTAAGAAAAGAAATTATAAAATTGTATTTTTGTTTAGTAGGGGGCTTCTTTATTTTTATTTATTCAAATTTAAACACCTCAAAACTTATGCATATGACTTAACTATATAACGTAGCATTGAAGGGATGTTATACCCTTTCTGATTCACGCAGTATAGAAAGTGGGAAGAGTGATGTGTATCGGATAGGTAGGTACTTAGAATATAGTGTCAATTTTCTAAGGGTAGGTCTTAGATCATTTATATACGCCTAGATAGACTACTATAACTGTGAAAACGTGGAAAAAATTATCCTGTTATATCCGCTGTCTAACAGCAAGACACTATCTAGACGTACTTATAAATTATCTAAGGGGTATCTAGGTACTCGTTTCTAGTGTTTAAATTCTCTTTGCTCGTTTCCATAGCAACGGTACACAAACAGATTCAATTTAACTTCTCAAGTGTAGAAACAGCAAAATTATGTCGTACAGAGATCTAAGGAGTAAGTGTTTATTATTAGATAATAACATTATTATGTATTCACGTCTATAGACGCAGAAAACTCAGTGATTATAACAAATATACCTTCCCAATATTATTAGTTATAAGGCAGAGCAATCCACTATGCAGTTGATCAACCAAAGTCAAAGTCAAAATATCTTTATTCATTGAAATGTCTATAATATGATCATTTTGAATCGTATTTTTTTGGTTTGTTATAATATCAAGAGCCAATTCTATCGATTATTGGTTTACAGTGCAGCGATAATAGAAATGCCCCAGAGGTCAGAATTACTATTAAAATTAATTAAATTAAAATCATTACTGTTAAAATTTAATGGTATTTGCACTCCGAAACGATTTTTTTAACAGAGTTTTTCTATTGCATTGTCTGTGAAATAATGTTCAAACACAAGCTACATCCCCATCCAGATTGATGGTTGCAAGCCCACATTATCGAAAAGGTTATCCATTACTTTTATCCACTTTGTTCGACATAAGACTATAACCACCTTAACAAGTCGCAGGAGGGATTCAGCATCATCTGCTCAGCCGGACTTGAACTCGCAAAACAAACGTTGCTCGAACAACGTCTAAGGCCTTATGGCGCTATAGTCTTAAAAAGTAACATATTAAAAAATCTACTTAAAATACTTCTACAAATACTACGGCTCCAATTTTTTGACATGTTTATCTTCATTTCTTTATCTAAATTATCGCTGTTTCGAAAACACGATTACGAAAAAAAATCTCGATAGATTTATTTTTTGAAAAATAGTCTTTTTTATTTGAATTGTTTATATTATCATAAAACTATGATAGCTATAAACACAAAACTTATTTTATTCGATAGTTTATTAGTATTTATAAGTTTTCACTGTGGGATTTATCAATACGCTTTTTGAATTATTTTATATTAATTTTTTTCGTAATAAATCAAACGCGACGCCTTGGTTGCATGATCGCTCAAGCCAGCAGTACGCCAGTGACCACTGTCAAGGAAGGTACTGTGTTCGTGTCTCTCGGGCTCACATTACGTAAGATTTTAGCAAACAAGTACCAAGCGGGAATCATAGTAAAAAAAATAATGATGATGCGACAGCGTATTTGTTGAAATATATAGGTAAATATAAGTCGGAAAGTACTAAAATAAAATTTACGTAATATTATTTTGAATATTATGCCACACGGGATTTTTGTATATAATATGTACTTTAGGGAAGTTAAATAAATCCAAGATGGCCGCCGCACAAAATTATGATTTCATCAATATGGATATCGTGTCCGAGGTTCTCGAGGGTGCAGAGAACGATTTTGTAATCATTTTTGAAATCCAAGATGGCCGCCGCACAAAAATTATGATTTTAGCAATATGGATATCGTGTCCGAGGTTCTCGAGGGTGCAGAGAACGATTGTGTGATCATATTTGAAATCCAAGATGGCCGCCGCACAAAATTATGATTTCAGCAATATGGATATCGTGTCCGAGGTTCTCGAGGGTGCAGAGAACGATTCTGTGATCATTTTTGAAATCCAAGATGGCCGCCGCACAAAATTATGATTTCAGCAATATGGATATCGTGTCCGAGATTCTCGAGGGTGCAGAGAACGATTTTGTGATCATATTTGAAGTCCAAGATGGCCGCCGCACAAAATTATGATTTCAGCAATATGGATATAGTGTCCGAGGTTCTCGAGGGTGCAGAGAACGATTTTGTGATCATTTTTGAAATCCAAGATGGCCGCCGCACAAAATTATGATTTCAGCAATATGGATATCGTGTCCGAGGTTCTCGAGGGTGCAGAGAACGATTTTGTGATCATTTTTTAAATCCAAGATGGCCGCCGCATAAAATTAAGATTTCAGCAATATGGATATCGTGTCCGAGGTTCTCGAGGGTGCAGATAACGATTTTGTGATCATTTTTGAAATCCAAGATGGCCGCCGCACAAAATTATGATTAAATTTCAGCAATATGGATATCGTGTCCGAGGTTCTCGAGGGTGCAGAGAACGATTTTGTGATTATTTTTGAAATCCAAGATGGCCGCCGGACAAAATTATGATTTCAGCAATATGGATATCGTGTCCGAGGTTCTCGAGGGTGCAGAAAACGATTTTGTGATCATTTTTTAAATCCAAGATGGCCGCCGCATAAAATTAAGATTTCAGCAATATGGATATCGTGTCCGAGGTTCTCGAGGGTGCAGATAACGATTTTGTGATCATTTTTGAAATCCAAGATGGCCGCCGCACAAAATTATGGTTTCAGCAATATGGGTATCGTATCCGAGGTTCTCGAAGGTGCAGAGAACGATTCTGTGATCATTTTTGAAATCCAAGATGGCCGCCGCACAAAATTATGATTTCAGCAATATGGATATCGTGTCCGAGGTTCTCGAGGGTGCAGAGAACGATTGTGTGATTATTTTTGAAATCCAAGATGGCCGCCGCATAAAATTAAGATTTCAGCAATATGGATATCGTGTCCGAGGTTCTCGAGGGTGCAGATAACGATTTTGTGATCATTTTTGAAATCCAAGATGGCCGCCGCACAAAATTATGGTTTCAGCAATATGGGTATCGTATCCGAGGTTCTAAGATTATGAGCGGCGGCCATCTTGAATTTCAAAAATGATCCCACAATCGTTCTCTGCACCCTCGAGAACCTCGGACACGATATCCATATTGCTGAAATCATTATTATGAGCGGCGGCCATCTTTGAATTCAAAAATGATCACAGAATCGTTGTCTGTACCCTCGAGAACCTCGGACACGATATCCATATTGCTGAAATCATAATTTTATGCGGCGGCCACCTTGGATTTCAAAAATGATCCCAAATTCGTTCTCTGCACCCTCGAGAACCTCGGATACGATACCCATATTGTTGAAATCATAATTTTGCTCGGCGGCCATCTTGGATTTCAAAAATGATCCCAAATTCGTTCTCTGCACCCTCGAGAACCTCGGATACGATACCCATATTGTTGAAATCATAATTTTGCGCGGCGGCCATCTTGGATTTCAAAAATGATCTCAAATTAGTTCTCTGCACCTTCGAGAATCTCGGATACGATATCCATAATGTTCAAATCATAATTTTGCGCGTAATATAACATTTCTCTCATACGTCGATAAAAAAGATTTACTTCAAAAATGCATAAAAAATATTATCACAGTAATTCCGTACTCTAGCACAACTGTAAGTTTTAAAAAATATTACGCGGTCCTTCTGGGTCGGCGGTCGTTAACCCGCATCGCTCGGTTCGTTCTTAGCCATGCCCGACGCCCGTGTCCATGCGTACCTATCGAATCTAACGTTCGCGCAATTTTTACCTAAAGTGTTGGGAAAACCTCGCCTTATTGTTCGCTAATTGTGTGTGTTAACTAAAATGTGTACACAAGTGACACTTATCAATAATCATATCGGAGAGCGGCATAATATCCTAAACAAGGCGATAAGTGTGAGCCTGATTTTCGCAAATAACAAAACATACATATCGTGACGATATGTATAGCCGATTAGTTAGCGATCCTACCTACTAAGCTAGAGGTCCCGGGTTCGAATCTCGGTAGGTGCAAGCATTTATACGATGAAAATGGATGTTTGTTTCCGAGTCATGGATGTTTGTATGTATTTATGTATGTTTAAGTATGTAGGTATATTGTAATAAATATAACGTTGTCTTCCAACCCATAACACAGGCTACATATGCCTAATTTAGGGCAAGATAATTTGTGTAAAAAGTGTGTCAATATTATTATTATTATACATGGAAATAGTACCTATATGTTGTTTGGTCTTGTTATCACAAGTATAACGGACTCCTTGGCGAGCGAAACAAGCTTACATTTGTTGTTTGATTGAAGGTACCGGCACACGTAGGTATTTCAACTTAAATCTTCCACACATTGGGGAGACTATGTTTTTGACAGACGGACAATCAAATTAATTTCAATTACTTATTTGTCTTCTACCGCATTTATCATGGGGAGTGTTCCAAAGAGCTGCTCGACCGGATTCTTGTTCCCGAATTTCACCCTACACGACACGATGCTAACTAGGATATCAACCCCACCACGTGTGTGTCTAGCGTCTCTTCCGTACAACCATTGAGCATCCTTGTGTTTGTGATGTTTGTGCAATGTTTCCATGCGACGACATGATACACCTTCAAAGAAGCTCGTACACCGTTCTATAAGGCCGGCAAGGCTCCTGTAATTCTTCTGGTGTTGCAAGAGAATATGGGCAGCGGTGATCACTTAACATCAGGTGACCCGTTTGCCCCCTCTTCCATTAAAAAATAAAGTTGTTATTAAACTGTAGGTATAAAGATGCCCTGAAATGTGATTTCATATATTATCGCATTTAATTTATCGATGACTACTTCTAGATTTCAGTGAAGCTATGCGAGATTTGGGATTTCCTCATCATATATCGCTTGAGAGCTTCCGAACTCCAAACTGGGAGCTCTTGGAGGTGTGCTTGCGCTGGTTGGCGGCCAGGGTTGAGCCGGATGCTGTATTAGCTGGTGGCCGAGAGACGCTGGAGCAGCGTGTAGCCCTGGTGATACATGCCATAGAACTCTTTGTGAGCAAACGTTTGTTATTCATTTCCTTATGTTCAACTCATTCAGGATTTGAAGGAGGGCAGTCACACGGGAAGAGGATAGCAAACTTGTATCACGTCAGTACCTATAGAGACAGAATGTGACAACTTGAACTAAGAGATGTTTAGTCATATTACATATGTTGCAGTGCAGAGCTGCACCTGCAACAAATAATATCAATTAATATGAATGTCTGACGTTCGTAGACTTATACAACAGACAGATTCGTTCTTATAAGAACATATTATTATTTTATATATTCCTCATATTACTTAAACGCTCAGTCTCTAAACTGTTACTACTACACATACTTTTCTCCGACTTCTCTGCATATTCTTAAAGGCCGGCAACCCATCTCTTGGCCCTTGGTGTTCCAGGTGTCCATGGGCGTCGGGCGGTTGCCTCGCCACATTCAATCACGTTTGCATCTAACCTAACATATCCTATCGACAAATTTTTAAAGAATTATAATTTTACAAATTAATCAGCATTCGAGAGCTAATCTAAAGCTGAATGGCAAGAAGTTGTACGGCGCTGATGGATGGGCGGTGCGGGAGATGCTCAAGGTGGCCGCGATGTTGCGAGCGGCGCTGCACTCCAGCCCCGACGACAGTCGCGACGCGCTGAGCCCGCTCGTGTACGACATCAGCCAGAGGGTACTCATTGTCGGGACATTTTATTTTATTTTATTTTATTAGATAAACAAACAGTATTACATGACATAAATGGGTTAAAAAAGTATATATCTATTTACCATTGTCAGTTTTCGCATAAAAGAAACTATAAGCGTGTTACAAATAATGAACAAAAATCAAGAAGTAATACAATAAAAGTATATTGATATAATACACGACGACAAAATGAATGGAAACGATAGTATTCAGGTATTCAGCACTCAAGAGAACACGCACTCTTCCAACGCCTCGTCAATCTACGTCATAACTCGTTTGGTGACGTATTGAATAGATCGAAATCAGGCAAATCAACTAATATCTGATTTATTGCTTGTGGACCTTATAAAATAAGAGATGAGACATGCTGCCACAAACTAACAAAACACTACTTGCACTAAATTTATAGTCATGACCCGCTTAGGGGTTTTTAATTCTTTTGAATTAAAAAATAATGTTCGAATACCACCTGGAAATATAGCAAAAAATTAAGCTGTCATGCTTCTATAGGTACCAGATACATATATAAAATTTTACATTATATAGATATACATTACCACACTAATTACGAGGACTGATATTTTTTTAATACCAAAATGAGATTCATGTAATATAGAAACATATGATTATGAGATTGTACTCTCCGCAGGTGGGAGAGATCAGACAAGCTCGAGCCCTAGCCACCGATATCACTGGCCAGGGCGCCTTGCTCTATGACTTGCTCGCCAGAGAGCCCGAGAACAGGGCAAGTATTGTCTTATAATATTATAATGTCTCTATGTATGTTTACATAGAGACATTAATACGACAGCGGTCCTCAAAGAAGGTTCGCTGGAAGGTACCGGCTCTACCAGATTAGGAGAATCCCTCCTTGAGCAGTATCGCTCGGGCCGCCCGACGTATTCTGGGGAGGGCACAGAACCGCGTATTTCCGAGGACAAATGAGGAATCCAACACCACAACGCCCCGCTGCAACATCAGGTGAATCCACTCCAATTTAAACGCCGTCCACCACCACGCCCCATTGATGTTTACATACCGCGGAACAAGATTGAGCAAAATGTTTTGTCCCATGTGCGATGTGTGTTACCGTTATCGGCTTATATCATGTTCGATATCGTTAGAGGATATCTGCTGTCGCCGTCTCGGCAATTTTTAGTCATATTCAAAAGTCATAGTGAGCCCTAGTCCATCCGATCCAAAAAAAAGGACACAGTTCTATCGGGCTAACTACACACCTATTGCTATCACCTCCTTACTCTCCAAAATCATGGAAGGCATTATTAGCCGCCAGATATAGATCTAGAGGGTCACCAGTTTATCAACGACAGCGAACTTCAGGTGTGCCTTAAACAAAGATAGGCGGTGGCTATCGATAGCAAGGGAGAAGGTCTGGCAGGTACTCTGCAGCACAGTGCTTCTCTCAGAACTTCCATCATTTGGGCTTCCCGAGAGCTAATGCAAATGGACTCCCAGCTTCTTCACTGGGTAGGTACAGCATACAGTTCGTAGCCGACGGTTATTGTTCGAATCCGAAGCCCGTGAATGCTTCAGTTCTCCAACGCTCTATTCTATCTTCTACACTGTTTCTTCTGCATATTAATGATATGTTGCATTGCTATTTGTTATAGTTGCTCCAACATGGATTGCTGTGAGGATGATAGTTATGTCGTGTACACGGGCCATGCACAAGAAACTTGTGTCTTCTAATTAGTCCTCTCATGAAAAAGTCACGGAATAGTGCAAAATGATTATTTTTCAATTTATCCCCCAGAATCAATTTAGCGCGCTTACCACAAAAAAAATCCAATTTGTCGTATCACCGTTCTTCGATAGTACTCCTCTTAAAGTACTTCGCTTAGTATCGGAATACTGGGCCTCGAAATCTCGAACTATTGTCAATCCCGCAATCATCTTTAAGGCAAAGCCAAATAGTCTTCGAAGAAGCTGGGCGTCATAAATAGAGCATGGCAATACTTCAAGCCGGCCCACATTCTAGCGCTCTAGAAAGCGCAGGTCCGGCCACATATGGAGTATGGCTGTCATCTCTGGTCTGGCGCACGCCAGTAGCTATTAGCTCGAACCATTCGACCGTGTGGAAGAGCTGCTTTAATTCTCGGGAATCCAGTATCAGCTATAGCATAAACACGTTCAAACGCAAAACAGCACACGTCATATACGGAAAATATTTCCCCAAATTACTTATTTGAAATTGAAATATCTTGTAAAAGGAGATACGCGATCGTGCGCTGTCTCGCCCACTCGACATGCGTGCGATAGAGACGGCGCTAACGAGAGCCGTGACGAGCGTCGGCGAGCGCGTGGCCGTCGTGAGCGAGCAGATCGACAGCGTGGCCGCCAGCGAGAGCGCGCTCGACGCCAAGCTGGAGCGGCGTCGCGCCGACCTGCAGCGGGCCGAGAAGAGGCTGCTCACCGTGCAGAAGATCAAGTACGTGCTGGCTGCTGGGGCAGGCCGTGTGTAGTGTGGACGCAGTAGAGGGAATAAAATAATTGATTGTGTAGTTACTATAACATAAATGACTGTTTTAATGATACCACATATTGGTAATTGAGCGACCGTCTTCAGGCTATTTAAATTATTAATTTGATTTTATTGTAATTTTATAAAAAAAAAAGCTGATGAGTTTCTGGCGCCCATTCTCTTTTCTGAGACATAAATTTGACTAGTTTTTGATTTGTAAGTTCAAATCAATAAGTGATTTCATAGTCTCTTTTGTATAAAAATATTTGAATTTAAATTTGAGTAATTGAATGAGTCTCGGGTCGAGCTCCACAATATTCTTTACAAATAAATAAATTTATAAACAAAGAGTGATCGACTTGTTGCATCTCATTCCGCCCCTTCTTAATTATGATTCAGTAACGTATAATCGGCATCAATGTTGTGCACCGGAAATAGAGAAGGTCCACTTAATGTATATGGTTATTAACACGTCACCAGGCCCGCGTACCAGGGCGAGCTGACGTCGCTGGAGGAGCAGATAGAGGAGCTGTGGGAGCAGTACGAGCTGCGGTACCGCTGCGTGGAGGCGCTCAAACACCAGCTCAGTCTGCTGGAGAAGGCGCAGAGTGAGGTTGGTAACTAACTGGACATTATAATATGTACACAGAACATAGGATAGACAATAGTTGTAGCCGAGTGGGCCGTGCAATCTATTATTTTTAAGTTTAATTAATTATTTAATTTTATATATGTACTGTGTTAAAATTTTATAATATCAATATTAGGCACAGTGCAAATACAATATACCTACTCATTGGTCGTACCAATATTTTGGCTTCCGGAAGTTGGTGTTCTCAGTAGGAACTAGTGCGATACATTTGGCAGACGTATGAGAACATTGTAAAATATTGATGAGGGCGTGTTGCCGGCAGGCTGCGGAGGAGCAGCAGGCTGCCGTCATGCAGCTGATACACAAGTACGAAGCTGAGGACTTGCTGCCCGGGAAACTGGACCACTCGGGTATACGTACACTCTGCTATTAATATTTATAACGGCTACGTCAGTTCTGTCAGCGTTGCGCGGTCGATCATCGAACTCAGTTCGGTGTGAGTTCACAGTGACGGGTACAGCAGCTACACAATGTAAGGGCTCCTTATATCACTGCGTGACAAACTTTACATTACCTTCATTAGTAGAAAGTTATATTATCCCTGAGTAATATGGACTGTATTTTATTGAATAACACTAGAGAACCCAATGAAATATTTAATAAATAATTAGAAAACATCATAACCTAATGTTGGCCTGTAACACTTTGCTATTAAGAAGATCAAGGCGTTTATTTTTTTTACTAGTCAATAAGAAGTTGTTAGAAGTGCGGGTAAGCGAATGGTACATAACAAACTAGTAAAAAGGTAGATTTAATAAGAAAAAAATTTTTTTTTTGACATTCATTAGTGTCACTTCCGTGACCTACGTGAATAAACTGATTTTGATTTGATTTACATAACAAACTCAGATTGATTGTAACAGATGAGCTGGACTCGAGTGACGATAGTAGGGAAGTGACAAGGAAACAGTCACGCGAGGTGGCGCGCCCGGCCACCAGGCTGAGGATCAAGACTGCAGGTATTTGTTGTAGAAGATTAAGTGGGGAGCGCAGGCAATGTACAGACCCACAGACGAATAGCGCTTTCATGTATTGAAACATCATTAGGTAAACGTAACCACTGCAATATTTGCATGTCTGTCAAGACGGAACCTGTGCCTAGTCTGAAATTGACAACAACTTTAACTGTAAATGTTTCTAGGAAATAAAGAACTTTGACTTTGTGTTTAGCTTTGTGGATTGATCCGCAAATACGTTGTGTGTTTGTAATTAATAAATTCGATATCGTTATCAATAACTGCATTCTCGAAGTGGCATGTAGCACAAAAGTTACATGTGTATTGTGAGTATTTAAGCATTATTAATAACATACATCTGTGTGTGTGTAGTGAAATACTTGTGTTTTGCTAAAAATAACGATAATATTATAAGGAAGAGAAATAAATTTCATATCATTTATTCAGGAAACACACCGTCACAAATCAAATAAGTATTTAACAGTATCCTATGTAATGAAGACCTATATATAATAAATATTTCCATAAACTAATTTTATAACTACTTAAATTGATTGTAAAAATTATTATTATTGATTAATAAATTAATTATTGATATTGTAAAAATTACAATATCTGTGCGTTGTTATAAATTATGTACATATTATATTAAGTAGAAAATACAGTAATAAAATATAATACCTATAGAATACAAAACTTAATTATATATTAAGTTATAAAAATAAAACAGATTGATTTACTTAAGCTACTCATGTTTAGATATAGCTCTCTAGTCGTAATTTTAAATTTTTCAAACTAAATGTGAAAAATATCTAATTTTCCATTTAAAAGTCTAAAAGCTCGTCTGGTATAACTATTACTATTGTGGCATGTATTTGCCCTTTGAGGGTAAATATATCTTTTTGAAGAGGGTGTCTTTCAGGTCTGCAAGGAACTCTAAAATTAATCTTATGTAATTAGCAATTGAGGCACGTCGGCGATTGGTATCGCCAAAAACCTTGCGCTTGCGGCACGCCCGCTATGTCCTGTATAATTAATTACCTCTTCTTCTATACTTCTTATCGGCACTTCATCATTAAATTTTTGATGATAGATATTATAATTATTACTAAATTAAAGTTTTTTACTTACCTAATTTCAAATTATTATTTTAACTAAAAATTTTAGTATCGTCAGCGGTAAGTAAAATGTTAGAAGTAGTGGCTTTATTGGCTATGTTGTTAATGTATAAAATTAAAAATAGTGGATCTAAATGAGAACCCTGTGGGACCCGAGAACTTATTACAATATTGACAGGCATATCCCCTTCGAGCAACTGCTTGGCATCGGTCTACTCATATACGACTTCATGTTTATTTAAATTATAATTTACATACACGTATCTACTAATCATGTACACGCCAAAATGATGATAGTAATGCGGAAAATAAATTAGTATGTACAATGTCTATCAATGGTTTAGTGGTAATTAATTGATTTATTAATATTTATGGCCTCTAGTTCCCGTGTGCCATTATCTACTTCAACTATTACTTCAATTATGAATTTATGTAAGACCAAATCAAAGAACAATATAGTAAATGCTATTGACGGGAATATTTAGTCATATTAGTTTATGTTAGTTTTCTAATAAACTAAAGTCATCATGTGCAGGAGTATCGGGCTCGGAGTCCCGGGCTGGCTTCCTGGCCGGCCGGGACTCGCTCGATGACATCCGGGACGAGGACGACTCGCAATCCGACTCCGACTTCTCTGACACGGAGCTGTTCGCAGGTAACGAGCCCAAGAGTAGACACGATAATGATGCGTAAATGGTCTTTTATACAGAACGGAAAAATTGTTAAATTCTAGTTGACGTATTTCACCACACCATACCATATCATCATCATTTCAGCCGGATGCCCACTGCTGGACAAAGGCCTAATACCATATAATAACAATTAATTTCTACCAATGCGTGAATGCTCAAAAAGAGCTATTAATTAAAATAATTGGCTACTAATCGCTGAAAAAACTTGAAGAGGGCTTTCTTGTAATCCCGGATATTGAAAAATATCGTTTTAACATAATATTCTTGTCTGAAAATATGTTTTGGTTTGAGCTGATGGCATCGATAATGTAAAAATAAAAAAATAGAAGTTAAAAATTAATGGACCGTAATAAGCACAATCTAATGAAAATAATAACATAATAAACGAATTAATAAACTCAGAAACGCTGGTAAAATCTAACACTGTCAATAGAATTGGATAAAATTCAATACTATAGTATAAGGTGTATATAATAAGGTGATACTTTGTATAATAGTGACTGCGATTTAAAAATAAATACCAATTTCAAACTGCAGCGCGGTCTTCCGGATAAATTATTGTTAGATTCTATCCTTTCATCTCTACAAATTTTAAATCCCATAAATTTTCAATATGTTATCCTTTTAACATTTATTTTTATTGCTTTTATTTATTTATACATATTTTAAAATAAAATTAATCAGATATCTTCCTTGAGACGCAATCCAATGTCTCTTTTTAACACATATTTTGGTGATAAGCGATATGAGCAACTAACGTATGTTAGGATTTTTAAACAATTATGTTAAATCTATATTATTTAATTAGAATGAGTAGAGAATACGTTCCTATTTAAATCAATCTAAAATATGGTAATTTCGTTGTGATAACATTTGTTTAATAGTAGTCCATTAAACAATTTGTTATTTTGCAGTAAGCGTAAGTTACAGTGTAGTTAGTGGAATAGCTACTCCTGCACTGCAGCGTTCCTGCAAAATAACTGCCTGCTTAGTGGAATACCGTTTACCGTTGTTAAAATTGTATCTTTATGTTAGGTGTCGCGTTGCAGTGCAGTGGCAGTTTTTTTGTGGAATAGCTCTGCAAGTGTAACCAAGTCTAGGGAAAAACCATGAGCGTTGTTGACCTTAAAGAAGTGTTTTAACGACAGACTTACAATAGCGTGTAGACAACAAAGAGTGCGAGAGGGAACATCTAACAAAGATACAGCATCAAAGAAGAGTTAAGTGAATCTATTATTGCTGCAGCCGCAACAGCAACACCTTTTTGATTGACAAGTCGTAAACAGTCAACTACGCTTAACATTAGCTCCTTAATATTTTGAACATCAAACCACTAGGTAACACACTCATTGACAAATCAAAATTGTTTACGCATCATCGGGCTGTCAGGTTGCCAGTATATTGTCAGTGTATGATCTTAACGATCCTGTAACAGTCACGTGACCCGACTGTCCGGCAGGCGGCGCCGCCGAGGGCCGTGCGGCGCGCTGGTCGCGGCGGCCTCACACCCGCACCCTGGCCGCCTCGCTGCCGCATCACGACCAGGCGCCAGGTACGTCTCCCCTACGACTTGACGCACTGTGGCTGCGAAATGAAGACGGCCGCCGCAAAAGAAGCTGCGGCGATTCCATCTCCTCTGAACTAATACGAGCCGTTCCAGTACTCTGTTTCAATGGCAGTGAATGTAAATAACTGGCGTTGTATAAACATATAGCTTCAGTGTATGTCTTCTATCACATTTATCAAATTGAGTGTCCGAAGAACTGTCTGACCTGATTCCTAAGTCATGGACATATATCATTCTCACCAAATAGAAGTGTGGCGTAAAAACCACACTGTCTCTACAGTTTTCACGTCAATTTTCAAGAAACTTTATTCAACGTACAACCAAACTATGGAACGAACTACCTAGAGCGATGCTTCCAAACGACACCATACAAAAGGCCGGCACTGATCGTGTGATTGCTCCCGTGTTGCAATAATGTGTGGGCACGGCGAGAGTTACTATCAAGTACGCGTAACTGTCGGACGCGGTGTCGTCGCACCTTCTTTTCCTTTTGTTGCTTCGGTCCCACGTCGTCTATGTATCACAGATACCGCATTGGTTGCAGATCGCAAGACAGGTCGGGAGCAGGGTGATGATGATGACGAGGAGCAGTCGCTAGCCAGCTCCGCGGAGAGCGAGCTGCGGATGAACAGCATCAGGGCTGGCAGCGACAACGAGTTCTAGCGGCAACATGAGGAAAGCGGGCGTGGAAGACCACTCTCACTCATAGACATGACGGCGTAATAACTGGGTTAAATAAATAAGAATGACATTTAAATATTATAATTTATTACATTTTCAAGTGAAGCATCACGACTACAGTTAGGTCGCATTGTAAATATATTTACAAGATATTTCGTTGTGAATTGATATGTAGTTGAGTTGGTATTGTAGATTATTTATTGATAAATTTATTGTAAAATAAAAGTTTTTTAATTTACATTTCGTTTTACTGGTAATAGAGTTAAATTACGCACGATTTTCAAAAGACTGGTTCAATAAAAAGGAAGTCAGAAATTACTGTAAAATCAACAAACATTGCTACAAACGATAAAGAATGAATAAATATTTGATTGAATTCTTTTTTTTTGCAATAATATATTTAGTGAACAGATTTTGGGATGATTTTTAGTTCATGTTTACATTTTAAATATTGACCAATCATTCGAAAACTTCCAAAACAAACGAAACAGCTCAGACGTTTGAGTAAATTTATTACTAATAACTGTAGCTTTGATCCTATTGTGGCGTACTAGACGTTGTCTTTGTGTTCCGTTGAACACACTGAGTATTTTAACAATGTACTTACTTACGAGAACATACCACAGGAGGATCCGCGGGGCATTGTTTCGTACTCTTTGATATCTTATAATTATGTAAGTACTTACAGTTAAGTCTATCCTAAGTATAAATTGAGCAACATATTTACATATAATATGCAATCTTACTATCTAATATATCTACTTTAAAATCAGTAAAAAAAAGTCTTGAGAATATTCACTTTGTTTTTTTAATTTTGCAGTTTTCATCTAGTTTCTCAGTAAACACGGTATATTTAAGATAGATATAGTTTCAGCCTTGAATAATACAGAGGGCGTGAGTGTTACAAACAAAACAGACGAAACACGTTTGATTCCGATCTATTCCAAAAGTAAACTTACTAAAACTCGTTATAAGCGATAGTGAAACATGGGTACCTATTTATAGCTACAAACATATAAGTAATCTATGAATAGAATATACAACGAAATATACATGAGAAATAAACTTAAAAAATTAACGAATTTACTACAAAAAGTAAAGTATAACACAGATATTTGACGATAATAAGGTATCAATACAGTAACCTGCAATAAGTTACCTACAGTGTCGCTCACCATTGGTAGAAAAGGTAGATCAAGAATCGAATCTCGTTTGGTAGCAAACCAAAACTAATGTTACTATATAAAATTTTAATATGAACTTTAAACTAACTTAACTCTCTATCGCCTTTGTAGAAGGAACATTGCCAAGTAAAACAAAATCAAACATTAGTCAGGAATTTATAGTTGATACCTACTTACAAGTAACAGTGTAGTATATCTAAGTCCTTCTAGAAATGTGTTTTAGTAATATGGAGCGATGCACATACAACACTAGAATATATAAAAAGTAACAACAAATAATACACATACCTACTATATAACTACTAACAACCAATAAAATGTATTAATAACACATTTCAAAATAATATCTATCGTAGAGTATTTTCTTCGTTATAACTAATGTAATTTATGACAATTGGATGGGACAGAAAAAGGGATTTATTTATACTAGTTATTACAACTAGAAAATCCATAGATTTAGCCCTATACTTACTTATGCATAACTGAATTATAAAAGACATAACGGTTTCGATTTCACATGGTGGTGAGATGCAAGTCCTTCCAATGTAGGTATTCTGGTAGAACACAAGCATGGAATACAACTAAAGATTGAGTCTTGATAGAATACCGGCCTCTATTGGGTCTTGTAATTCGATCTCTCCTAGTTTTAATAATGTTCGTATCGAAAACATTGTGCCAATTATATCTATAACAATAAAATATCCAGTCTCTATCACACATATCATAATAGAAGGGAAGTGTCAGTAAAATAACTTATCTTATATCTTAATATAATGGTGATTCAACGTGTGCTTGCAGTAAATATTGTTTACGCTAGAAATAAAGCTAGAAGTATCTACAGCAGTATTTGACTAAGTAGTTTGAATACAATATAAGTATTCATTAAAGTGTATTAACAGCACGCGATTCCATCACCCGACTATCGCTCAAGAGAACAAAGTGGAAGAAAAAAGTAAGTTGTAAACAAAAAGTTTGGACAGGTTCAAACATTGAGGTCGAGAGTCGCCTCCTGGGGAGCCCGTTCGTGTTGTCTGACTATGTGAACGAAAGCTTGATAAAGTTCTCTCTTTATTCATTCGCATACTCTTTCTTTCTTTCGCCGTCGTCGGGTCTGACCTGGGCCTGAGATGAAGAGGACGCTCTCGCGAATATGTTTTCAACTTGAGCTCTCTGTCGTGTGAGAGTCTAGTGGGAGTGGTGCGAGTCGCAGGAGTCGGTGGTGGCGAGAGTCGTGGTGGTCGCCAGTGAGTCCAGCAGCTCGTGGTAGTGGCGGCTCTCGTCGCACACCGCGATGAACTGCTCGGCGTACGCTCTGAGGAACACATTCATGTTGTTACTTTAACCCGCACCACCAACTTGTAAGACTGTAGCAGAGTTTTCAATGTCCGTATCTATTCGAATGACTATTCGGACGTTATTAACGTTAACGCCTGATCCGAGGGCACTCGCAAGTTGTTCAATTCATACTCGGATCATCTTATAAAAACAAAATCGTGTTTTTTTTTGTAAAAGTGAAATGAACTATTAGAAGTTTGGCTCTAGTTGTATTTTTGTTGTTTGGTACTTTTCCGACCTCATGCTTAAATTAAATAAGGATTCATATTTTTACTGGGGGTGATGTTATTAATTGTATCATCCAGCTTTTTCCTTTATTAATTTTTACTCCAGCCTAACCTATTCTTTATCACTTCTAAACCTCACAGCAGCAAATTAGTTGTTCATCATATTGATCGTGAAAGGCAAACATTACACAAAGTGTAAACCAGAATCCAAGTGTTCGTTCTCCTGTGCTGGCTCAGAGTCTATTGGGTTAGTGAAAATCCTGCTATGATATAAATAATATATTGCAATGAAATATTATTATTATTAAACTGCGACAACAATAATTTTTAAACTTAAGATTTAAACTTTTAGATTAATGTTGTGAAGTGCCCATAATATTCTATAAAATCTAAATGTAACTTAGTTTGTAATTGTATCTGGAACGCTAGATATTCGTCTTTGGAGGAGTTAAACCAAAAGGTGGAGTGTTCTGATGATTTCCATTGTGCTATAGTTGGTGGTAATTGGCTGTATCGGTATGTAGTAAATACAACTATGTGGTGATATTCGGTCAACTTCAAAACAATGTATAAGCGTCAGAAGCCTTAAGCAAAGCATGGATAAGCGTACGTGTTCTTTATTTTGGTCTGAATGTGCAATATGTACAAAATGTAGCAAACATAAGTAACCTATCGAGGCCGGTGTACGTCCTCTTGAGCTCCGCCTCCGACAGTCGCTCTCGCTCCGCTCGCCGCTTGCGGTGGATCCGCTCGAGCGAGCGGGTGAGCTGAGTGTCCCGCTCCCGCTGTCGCTCACGCTCGCGGCGAGGCCGCACACGACCGGCGCGGCGCTTTTCACGGGGCGAGCGGCGGCGGCGGACACGCTGTGACATATATAGATTATGTTCCATATAACATGCAGACGATACCACCTATGTGGGCATATAGGTACATTGTTGACTTGTGTTTCATGTGTTACAAATCACTTCTTATATTTTTTTATTATTATAATTACCGGGTCGTGTAGCGGGTAGTAGATGGGAGGAGGCTGAGGCGGGAGCGGTAGCGTGGCGTAGGGACGCGGCAGTGGACGCGGGGGCATCACCACGCTCATCGGCATACGACCCAGCTGAAACAAGCGAGTCACTTTGTTGAGCATCAAAATATCAATATTGAGAACAACTACTATGAACAATCCTCAATCCTATGTATGAACATCGACCTCGGAATTATTCTATCTGAAGTGATTCATCCACTGTTGACATATCTTCAGTAAATATTACTCGGAAAACAATCATTAATCTACTTCAAGGTGTAGATATAAACAAAGGCACAGGCGTAGATGAGATCCATCCTATTATCATAATCGCCACTCCGTCACTCAGCAACAACATGGTTTTTTCTGTGGAAGAACCGTAGATACTAATTTGGTCACATTTACAGACTTCATATTAAATGCGCTTAATGATGGATACTAGATAGACCCGGTGTAAGCCGCCGACTTTTCCAAAGCATTCGAAAGGATAAGTTTTTAAACCTTAGTTACAAAGCTATCTAAAATAGTATATATGCCTGTCTGCTGAGATGGCTGGAATAAAACATGAGTATTCGTAGCCAAGAACTAAGCAGTAGCGTAGAAGGGGTTAAGATCTAGGTTTCTAAGAATACCATCGGGAATCCGCAAGGTTCGCATGTTGGTCCTTTTCTATTCACTCTAAACATTAACGATCTAGAAACTTGTTTCAAAAATTCAAATCACCTTCTATAGACATACCAGGATATATGAACCATATGTCACTCGAATGGTTGGCTCAGTTGGAAGAGTGCTCGGATAGAACCCGAGAGATTGTGGGTTCGAATTTATGAACGATACGTTCATAAATTTTGTTACAAATTTAATTTAATTAATCCCAGAAGTGAGGAATAACACGTGGCGAGAATCGTTGATAGTTCGTAATAAATCTAAATCATTTTTAGATAATTATTGTCGGATTGTCCTATTTCCTTGATATTTTTAGGTCTAAATACCAATATTTAGCCGTCTCTAAAATGGTTGACAGAACGATAACAGCGAGAAAAATTATAGCCCTACTTGAGGAAAGGTGTACTTAATGTTATGTGTCCCATAGGCTAAATGTGAGTTGTTCGATTGTCCTGAGGACTTGGCAACGATATCAAGAGACTGGTATTATCAATAAAAGGCCTGGGTCTGGAAAAAAAACCATGCACAGAAGCTCGAGATGACCGCTTCCTGGTAAACCAGGCATTGAGAAATCAGAAATCTTCGTAGACCTCAAAAAGACTCGAGAGGAAATGAGAGGTGTGCAATCCAGCTTATGCTCTGTCAGGAAGAGGCTTCTCGTTGTCAATATATGCAGTCGCCATCCAGTAGGCCTATTTTCGTAAGAAAACGAGAAAATAATAGAAATGACCTTGGGAATGGGAAATGATTAGATAATACGAATCTATAGCGACACTTGTATAGAATCGAAACTTAACGTCAACGTTTTTAAATTTAGTGCTTATTGTAATAAATATCTTGTATCTTGTTTTTTTTTTTTTTAATTAATATATTTAATATCAAAAATCCACTTTTCTTAAAATGTTCTAAGAGTGATTGGTGGCTCTTCCGCTTCTCTTATCAAAAACCAATTTAGTTACTTACTACCTACTTAAAACACTATTCTTAAAATGAATTAAGGCATATTTCATAAGGAATTCGACATATTTGAAAATTTCATTACACATAAGGCAAATCTACAACGCAAGCTGCGAAAAATATTTTGACGATTATGGACCTTACGCAGTAAAAGTAGCATAAAGTTGGTTTATTTATTTATTTAATGTACCTCGCTCTGGTCGCCCTGATATGGATAAAATGGATGCAATTTTCGAGAAATTGGAGCAAGCTAAGCATATCAGTAGTTTCGCCATAGTTGAAGAACTGCCAAAAAGTTTAGACCCATTTGAAAAAAGCTAGGTTACACAATAATGTTTAATAAATATCATACCCAAATACCCAAATTGGTGCCACACGAACTCACTGAAAGAAACCTAATGA
The DNA here is from genome assembly GCF_905404315.1 of Leptidea sinapis. Lineage (NCBI taxonomy): Eukaryota > Metazoa > Arthropoda > Insecta > Lepidoptera > Pieridae > Leptidea > Leptidea sinapis. Next base: position 835,231 of record NC_066282.1, read on the forward strand.
AACGTGTACTCATTAGCGATTCTTTATTAAGATCAATAATATAATAAAAAACACAACAGAAAATGTAGAAAAAGTTTGTGGTCAAAGGTTGGTCAAGCTTCACAGACTGTGGCAAAACCCGGTTTCACCTGCACTAACGAGATGCTGTGTGTGTGGTGGGCTTGGAAGGCCATTGTTCACGGGGTCGTATCGCCGGGGAGATTCCAGGACGATTCGACATGGGTACCTTCAAAAAAGCGCGTACAGTTTTCTAAAAGGCTGGCAACGCTCCTGTGATTTTGTAGGAGAATGAGGGCGGCGATGATCACTTAAGATCAGGTGACTCATACGCCCGTTTGTCCTCCTCTTCAAAAACGGTTGTTAATGCATCTGCCATATGGCTCTGACCTTTCACCTTCAGATTTCCACCAGTTTCGGTCTCTTCCCAATTCTTCGGGCAGTGTCATGTTAATATCAAGAGAGGACTGTTCCATTTCTTGTATGAAAAATCCCAAAATTTCTACAGCAATATATTGCAAAAAGTCATAGAGTAAAATGGTACAAAAAGACTGCTATTAAATGTAAACAAAACTAAAGATAAAGAGTAGTGCATACAATATGAGATATATCAGTATTAGATTGTCTTGTGTGGCGTGTCTGAGAGCGGAGCAGCTCGGGATCAAGGCGAGCCAGCCGAGTCACGACTGCTGATGATTGTGGTAGCTGGTGGCCGTCTGCGTAATGTCGCGCGACACACACTTCCTCAATCTTGTCTCTACTCACACTAGATGACAACTTGATAACGTTTTTGCGTAGTTCTATGTTACAAAACTTCTGTTTATCTGACTAAGAAATAAAATGAAGCTAGCAAACGGAAGGTTCTTAGCATAACGCTTGACCATTCTTACACCAGCGACGGTAAGTGATCCCCTCCTCCTTTGCAACAATAAACCATTAAGGTTGATTAAGACACGCAAATACAGTCAGATGGTTAGAAGGTGCTATACTTGAATGAGGCGCTGGGAATCAGGTCATATGTGAGTCTCAATATGGGGAAGCGGACATCTACGAAACTACAGGGGTCGGAGTCATTCACATACTTGGTGGCTAACCTGAGCAGCACGCTGCAAGAAGCATATGTCGCTGACACTCAGACCTGCGCCACAGTTCTATTTAGTAGGCCGGATCATTCCTTTTTTTCTACTTTGCATTCCAGACGACCAAAGTTCTCATAGTCCCTCGAAATCATGTGGTCATAGCTACTTCCATATTTTGTTGAAGAGCTACGGTGCAACGAAATGTTTTTTTTCCAAGTTATCAAGGACTTAACCTAAGAGAAGATCTTCTCAAGAGTCATTTTGATAAAAAGACAATCCAACAGATAAACCGATCAGTTTACGATCAACAAACAGACCGGCAACGTTATGAGAACACAAGAACGAGGAATGCGGTTCACCTTCAGTGTATACCGTCACGCAGAAATCAGCTAAGAGCGTTCAAAATACAAACTCTAATAGTTGGCCACACCTTTATAAATCAGATACCTACATACAGTACTTGTTCATCTAACTTTAGATTAAATCGCTGTTCTATTTAAGAACGTATGAACGACATTCCGTTATGTCGATGTGCCTGGAGCGATATTCAAATTCAAATCAAAATATTAATAACTAGTTAATATGTTAATAGGATCTACAACAATTGTATGTTTTCATTTGTATATTAGAGTATCAGTTCACCTCAAACCGCCCGTGCCGGAGTTACAAGGCGGTGTTAAGGGAAGTTTCTTTCACGTACATTTTACATACGTACGATGGATGTATTCCTCTGGTGTGTCAAGCGAGTTCAGGCAGCAGAACCCATAAAATAAGAAAAATATAATCTTATGTTCTTTTTTTGGATGGCGGCTGCGACACTATAAAAATATCTCAATATTATGTTATCTGTGTTATCAACAACAGTTCAATTCACAAGAACGTAGTACCTCTGTTTGCTGATAAAACTACTTATAAGTCATATTATTATTTATAGAATATAATATATTTGATTTAAATTTATGCAATCGATTTGAATGTCGGAGAATATGAGAGATATTCTATAAATATTTTCTAACATGGGTAATAATATTTTTGACGCTGCGTGATTTCTACGATATTTTCTACATAATATTATGTTGTTCATAAAATATCTGAACATTGAAGGCATCAAAACATACAGGTTGAGACGGAGCACTTTCGCTAAGATTTTTTTACGGATTGTTATAAAATTACATGATAATAATAGTACGCAAGTAATATTATTAAATTATTTTCACAGATGTTTCTAACAAATTAATTAAACATGTTTTAGAAAAGTTACAGATATTACACATTGTATAAGGGAAGTAGTAAGTTTTAAACGTTTGTGTTATTTGTCGGTTCCTATCTATTATATTGTTTGATTTACTATATTTACTTTTCCAGTTATATTAGCGTGATCCATAGTCTACAGATTAATAAATATAAAATAATAAATTTTAATTAGAGGGATAAATATAAAAATATTAGTTGTTACAATGATATGTTGTATGTTTATTAATTATTTTGTTTTATAGTTATTATTTAAATTATCATGTGCTACGTCTTTATTTTGGTAGTACAACACGAGATAATTATTACCGAAGTTACGTGCAGAGTAGTCCAGTGTCCTACATACATTCTACACTCATGATACGAGCTCTCCTTGCCCTGCTTACTGCTTGCCGCGCTATCTTTCGTATACACGCCACACACCACACACCAAGCCACACTTGTCCTACCAAATTGTGGTTATGTCACATTACACACACCGGCCCTCTATTGACTAATAAGCACTTGATATTCTATACTGTTTGACAACTGATGGAATAACAAATTATTCGTATCGTACTATATTATAGCTCCTGCTACTTACCTATGTGTAATACAATTAACTAACCAAGCATATAATATATTAATTATATATATGTTACATTAATTGTAATATAAAAATGAATACGTTTAATGTTGCCTGCTAGAATGTGGCTTGGTTTGAAGTATTGCCGTGCTCTATTTTCGTTCAGATGACCGCGTAATTGGCTAACGCTCGCCAAATTTAGAGCCCCAGTATTCCGATACTAGGCAAGGCTGGGAAGTGTTGTTGAAGAGCGGTGATCCGACAAACGGTTACATTGTTCAAGGTTCATTTTACCCCATTCTAAGACCTCAAGAGAGGACTCGATAGAAGATGCAAGTTCCTTTTGGAATAGTCGACGATTTCCCGAGAGATGTATAATTTATTTGTTTTCTTGGTTTTGACGACATTAAAAAGGTTACACTCCATAAAAAGAAATAAATTAAGAAAATGGTGATTCTGTTGTGTGGTGTGAGTTTGTCTGGGAAGTATTACATCATTCCCATTTAACACTGACGTTGCAGCTTCTGACTTCTTCCTGTTTCCGTCTCTTCAGAATTCTATAAGCAGTGTCAGGTTAACATCAAGGGAGGACTGACAAAACTACTTCTCGGCTTTTTATTTACTTTTTCTAAGTACTTAAATCTTCTTTACGCACGCTTAACTTAGGAACTAAGCTGGTGAATGCGTGACGCTCTCGTTACAAACGATCGCTAGCGTTACGCAAACGTGGTTTCTTCGTTAATTTCATTTCGTTCTTGAACAATTTTATAAATTAATATTTTGTTTTACTTCAGTTCACACACTGCACTCGTTTTTTTTTATCAGAAGTTGAAAAACTTCGATAGCAATTTAAATAATCTTTGGAAAAGAATGACGTAAGTTTTCGTATAAAATGAGGAGAAAATACAACCCTTTTCCTCCAACATGTTATAATAGACAGACAATTGTAAATATCGCTTCCTATCGCAGCTATTATTCGTGCTGCAAACTTTCGTCCCTGTTAAAAAATGTGCAATATTGTGTGTTTCAATACAGCCGATGTACGACCAAATAACACACACTACTCACGTTCGAACATCGAACCCCCGGCCTTCTGGCTGACGACATGACGAGTGACCAGTGACGACACCTCTGGGACCGGCGCGGCGCGGTGCAGTATTGCGAGATTTATTTTCATTTTACATAAACATAACAATGAACACCAACTACAGGCAGTCAGTCTCTTGGCAGTCGGTACTGTTCAATTGAATTACAAATAATTACGATGATTTTTAGGGTTCTGTTCGACTTATATAATTAAATAGAAAGTTCCTTCCACAGATGAAGTCGTGTTTGATTGAGGCTATTGTACGTTCGAGAAACTTGGTCACTTGTAAGTATAACACATAAACATGTTGGTGTATTTGTATAAATATCAACGACGGTCTAAACAGGCGATTTATTAGCAGTAGTTGTTAGAACATTCTACAGAGTGTAACATAAATGTAGAAACTGTGTTAAGTAGATCTGGTGGGAAAGTTGATAAAGGTGTAAATGTTGGAAAATTGAAAGTTTTTAAAAACCGGTCATTTTAATACACCAGATTCACTACACTTACGTTGTAAGATGGGTTTAATGGCGAGATAGCACTGTTAATATTTTAAAACTGTTCTCATTTTGAGTTATTTACACCCACCAGATAGTGATTAAATATTTCCATTCAGAATGATTCTACAGATGAAAGAAAACATCCCCCTGACTAGTAGAACTAGTGAATTATTATTAATTACAATGTATGTTAATGCACAGGGACAGTATATTGTGCTGTTTTAATAATAGGGGCTAAGGCCGCTAAGGCAAAGTAATTGGTTAAGGTATAAAATTGCCAAAAATATTTTTTTAAGAATCAAACATTTCTGCATTAACTACCCAACCTGTCTATGTCATAAATTAGTGATACATTCATTTCACACAGATAACTCTTACTTCGTGGTGTATATAGAGCTATAAGCTTGTGTGCAAATCGGTTTAAAATTCAAATATTTTCAACCCATTTACTAAATATTTGAATATATATGCCTCAGACCTTATTTTATTGAATTAATAAAATGAATTTTTTCAATTAAATAAATTCATTAAATAGCAGTTTGACTTGAAACAATTGCGACATTCTCACGGTGTGGTAATATTTAGAAAGATATTTATGTTAATATAATAACTAAGAATTGATTTTAAAATAAAAGTGAGCAAGACCCGTTGTGTTACATATTATCTTCTTATTCAAATCCGAGTAGAAAATATTAGCACTAATTATGTAAAGAGTCATCTCCTACTGTTACATACTGCGAGTGATGCAACCGTTGACCATTGACCGGCAGACGGCGCGGTCGCGGCCGCTTCCGGTCACTTTCTGTACGGTAGAGCTATTAATGATTACGTTATAGACGGAGAGAGACGGACACCTAGTAAAGTTGGTGTTTGCGATGAATAATAAATATTATAAAGTTCGAGTCAGCAAGAAAGAAAACCAAAGCAAAATGCTAAACTATACATTTTTTCGTGAAGTAACTAAATCTATGTGAAACCCTAGATCCACCAGTCGACTCAGATGAAAACTTTAAGATTAACTTATTAATTGCTTAAATATTCAAAATAAAACGAAAACTATACTCTAGGAGTCGGTAAGTAAAAGGAATAAATGTAGATTCTCTAGTTTTAGAATATTCCTACTATAGATTTAGGATATACATTTATTTTTTTTAGGAAAGGAAAGGTGTCTTATTTTGCAACGGGTTGTTATTATAAATTAATATTAGTAATTTACATGCTATTCTGGTCGTCAACACACGATCTCCGAACCAAGAAAACATGTTTTAAAATTTAATATTACTTTTTCTGGGATACACTCAAATATTATGAAGGTGTAGGTTTACCACAAAGGTATCACCACGTTGCTACAGTTGGGACGTGCGTGTTTATTGAACCGTAGTTGACCATAGTCAATTTTGATTCCAATGGCAAAAAACCATCTTTATATTACAAATTAATTTACATTATGCGTTGTTTGTAGCTGGTTCTGCGCACTAAAAAATAAAGTTTCCCTAACAGTAACGTAAGTTTTTTTTTATTTATTTTTCGTCTGATTTATAATAAACCTGGATATCAAATCGCTTTGTCTGTAAATTTTTTCTGTATCGGGCCTTATTATGAAAATCACTATGTGATTTGGTAGCAACTAACAGTATAAAGTACATAGCATTTAGCTGTATAATAGGTAGTTAATAAATTCAAATATCACATATTGAATGTCAAAAACTATCACCCCGACCACAGTAGACATATTACATATGTCTACTGTGCCACTACTGTATTTGTTATCGCACATGTCTAAATATTCGATAAACTTATCAAAAAAAGAAGCTTATCAATCTATATTGAAAAACGAAAGAGAAAATATAAATGTTTATTGCAACAGTAAAGATAAATTTTAGTGTGACGGTAAATATTATAACGTAATAGTCACGCGTTATGGTCCTACGAAACAGTTTTTATTACGCCCAGACACTAACATAGACCACAACGAGTTGCAACATTCAAGACAGTTACTGTGCCAGACATAATATTCTAGTCATCGTGTTATGAGTATTTTACTTAGTTTAATAATTATTTCTTATAACATAACGTCCACAATACTTTTATACTAAGTATAGATAAAATATGGTATTTGATGATATAATTTTGAACTTGAACGAATACAACGTAATCTTATTAAAACAATGTACTTTAAAAAGCTCAGATTTGCCACAGACGAACAAAACGTGGCAACTTGTTCTATTCAAATTTTAGACGTTATCCGCATGCGCAATGCCTACGATTAAACATTTCCCGCGCAGACTTCTGCGTGGTGCTGTTGGATGTTGAGGCAATATTATCACGTTCAATTTTTATATTTACGCAAGAGATAGGCATTCGCATGCGATGTCGACACTAGTGTTGGGCAAGTGTCGATAACCTGCAGCGCCACAGCACCGAAGGTCGCCCGCCGCACCTGTGCTGTGTGTACTAGCGCCGCGCTGCTATGTTCTCACGGTTGTCCTTAGGTTGGGTGACAGTTGTTATGATTATATCTGCATGCCATGGACGGTGGTAGAAGAAAACACACCTCTGTAATATATTATATTGGTTGCTTGTCTTTGTCTCCAATTGAAGAATTTTACCAATCAAAGAAATGAATATGTTGTAAGGTTGTGATTTGGGATTAAAATATATTAAAATACTCTCTTTTCCCGGGAGCACCACCACCATTTTGAGGTTTTTCGCTGATTTCTAGTGGGGGGCCTACTAAAACTACCATCACTGCCTCTTCTAGTACGTAAATATATACAGTGTTTTTTTTAAGTGGGACAGTATGGGGAAATCCTAAAGTATAAGAGATACCGGGAAACTGTCTTACGAAACATTAGGTACTTTTTTGTGAAAAAAAAATTGGTATAGTCAAAATTTTGGTCAAGTGTGAGTTGTCCCTAAAAATGATTAATTTTGATGAAAATTTTTTTTGACGCACATCTACTCAGTTTCATGAGGGGGTCATTTTATTGTATGGGAAGAAAAAAATCGGGACAGCAGAAGTTAGTCAAATTTAAGAAAATCGTTTTCATTATTACAACCCGTGTAAATTGCCTACCACTGCCCACTGCAAGGTTTTTATTAAAAAAAATATTGCCTATTCCAGTTTAACATTTGAATTTGGAACACTTTATTTGGTTTAAAAAGGATTAAACTTACGCGAGCACCTAACCTTAGAAATCTATTTAAAAAAAAACAAATTTAAAATTTGGAACTTCTTGAAACAAACAGTATTTTACTTGATATTTCATTGTTTAAGGTTAACATTATGTTAAGTTTATAAAGTAAATTTAATTGAAGCGTATTTTGTAAATTATCGTAGCTCTGTGAATGCGTTACAGTGGTATCGGGAACGTTATCCGGACCGCGATCAACCGAACCGCAAAATTTTTGACAAACTGGTGAAAAATTTAAGAAAGGGAGGCTGTTTTACACCAAAACGGAAGAGACGAGCCACAGTAATAAATGAATTTACAACTATCGCAATCTTAGGATATTTTGAAGCCTACCCAAAAGCCTCATTGAGGGAAGCTGCTAACAAAATCGGTGTGCATAGATCTACAGTACGAAAGATATTGAAGGCTTACAAGTACAAGTGTTACATAGAAGGTCATCTTGTACAAGCATTGCTTCCAGGAGACACTGACCGGAGATTAGCATTTTGCCAGTGGTTTGTAGCATGCTCGATTAGAAACCCTTCTTTTCCAAGCTGGATTATTTGGACAGATGAATGCAATTTTTCAAACAATGGCATGTACAATAGAAAAAATAATCATTTTTGGGCACGTACAAACCCATTCCGAACTACGGCAACCCATAACCAGGTCCGCTTTTCCTTTAATTGTTGGTGTGCAATATTAGATAATAAAATCTTTGCCATTAAAATTTACCATGGAACATTGAATAGTAAAAAATATCAGGAAATATTAAACATGGCTGTGGATTTAGTAGATATGGCAATTCCATTAAATAATTTGAATGATATCATCTACCAACAAGACGGCGCCCCTGCCAACACTAGTATCGCTATTAAACAGTTTTTAAATGAACATTTTCTTGATCGCTGGATGGGCACAAATGGCCCTATTAAATGGCCACCACGTTCACCCGATTTAACACCGTTGGATTTTTTCATTTGGGGGTACCATAAAGGTCGAATTTATGCAGATACTTACAACTCGGTACAAGAGTTAAAAGTCGCAGTGCATTATCATTTGAACAACATACATCACAACGCCTTGTCTAAAGCTACCAGAGGTGTTCCGAAACGCGCTCGTGCTTGCATTCGACAAGAGGGAGGCCACTTCGAACATTAACTTTTATGTAAAATTATTTTATTAATTTTTTCTTACTTCTACTGTCCCGATTTTTTTCTTCTCATATTTATAAATTTCATTAAAATTAATCATTTTTACGGACAACTCACACTTGACCAAAATTTTGACTATACCAATTTTTTGTTCACAAAAAAGTATCTAATGTTTCCTAAGACAGTTTCCCTGTATCTCTTATACTTTAGGATTTCCCCATACTGTCCCACTTAAAAAAAACACACTCTATAAACATGTATTACATGAGGCCTTTGTCCAGCAGTGGACGTCTTCGGGCTGAAATGATGATGATATATTACTCGGAATCAAACTTCTATAGTCGTCATATAGATGTTTGCACCTACCGGGATTGGAACCGAGGACGACCAGCTAGTGGGCAGGGTCAGTAGACACTGGGCTCTAATGGGTCATCAATCATCAAAAATTTGTTTATTTGATAAGATTCCTCACCCAAAGGATGCTAAATTTTTTGATCAGCAATGTGAAGGATCTTAATATCTACAATAATTATGTCACAAATATAATTTGCTCTTGAAAACAAAGTATCGGTATTTACTTCAAACAGTCTCATGCTGTTTTTTTTTCAATCCAACTGTGGGATAACATAATATTTAAAATCCAGATTTCTGTTACTCATGTTGCACCTTCGCGGCAACTTATTTATTTAAATAAAATACTTTTGAAGCTCGCCATTATCGATCTTGTAGCAAGCAATGTCGGAATCTTTTAAATAATATTTGCTTTTTCGGCTAAGTTTTCCTAAACAATAAGAATTGTTTCACCTAGATGCACGTTGCACACACACCTGATAACAAAGTCAGTTTAATACAAAGGCTAGTAGCTTATTGTAATGGCATTTAACAATTTGACACACCTATCGAGGGGAAGATAAGAGGTTGACCTTTCATTCAGAAATCACACTGATTACTTGCAGTGTTGTGTGTGTGAGTTTTGACTACGTTTGTGTGTGCGTAGTAGCGTGTTAGAATCTCGAAACGTCCATTACTGTTCACGACCTCAGTAGCAGTACAGTCGCGAGCGTATATCAAAATATTAAATAAACCAAAAGAAAATATATCACATCCTAATATATTACTTAAATTTGAATAAAATATTACATTTATAGATAAATTTATAAATACAAATATTATTAAAAATAACATTATTTGAACCAATCAAAATTTATTTTTTAAAAAACATAAATGGTTTAAATTAATGATATAAATCCAAAAAAATTATCATAATAAATTATAACTTTGAAAATCTGAAGTATTAACTATCTAGCTTCCAAACTGGCAACAAAGCCCATTTTTAAAAGTATTGTTTTTGCTCCCTCCAGCATATTTTGTTTCTTGTAGAATTCGAGTATCTTTTACGGTAAATATCTGCTCACTTTACTTTATATTGCCATGTTATTATTTAAAAAAATATAATCATATTATGTAACATATACTTAATATTAGAGTAGTGGTTAAGCACAGTAAGTAGATATTCACAAAAAACACTTTTGTGATCAAGTGTACACAATAGTTTTAAAGCACCAAGGGCCGTCCCTTTCACCTGCGTCGAAGCCTAGATTCTAGAGCTGCACAACCTTAGTGTGCAGTAGGTAGTATTACTACGGATCATCTAGCTTATTGTCAACCGGTAGTTATAACACACCCTAATATACTCACGATAGATTTAATTTATTTGGTTAAGTGTTTGGGATCCTCCTTTAAGTTTTATTGGTGGCCTTATTATCTTATATATTTATAGGCCAACTTAAGTGTAAAGTCTGATTTTTTATCTAAAAATTGACGTATAGGTAATAAATACATGGCTTACGGCCGTTTTCAATAACCTATCTACCCTTAACTTAACTTACGAATACATTAATGTCATCGTTTTATGACAAGATATTATCTATCCATAGTTATAGTCCAATGCTATCTGTCAATAGGTTATTGAAAAGTAAATAAGCGTAAAAGGATAGATTTGTCTAGCTCTAGTAAGTTAAACTTTGGATAGATAGGTTATTGAAAACGGCCGTTAATCGATAGGTATCGAGATAGTCGACCGTGACTCCAAGTTACATACACACTGTAGATTAATGATGATGCAATCCAAATTGATATTAACTTCGATCATTCAGAAACAATAAATGAACAATAATGTTACCAGCGCATCGCTTGGTGGCCATTTGATATAAGCGGTAATTGTATAACTGATGATGATGACCATAATAGAGAATGAAAGGCATTATCCGTGAGAACGACAGAATATCCACGCTGTTTCAAGACACCTTCAAATGTTAGTTAGATATTATTGTATATCAATGTACACATGTAGCCCGTGGGGAAATTTTACTCAAAAATATGTAACGCCCTGAATATTACTTATATTACTATATATCTGTGATTTTTATGTTATTCGAGTATTGTGTAGTTTTACGGCCGTTCCCAATATACTTTCTACAGATAGAGATAAATTACTACCTTCTGTCTGTCTTAGTAATTAGTTGTCAATAATCTGAAGCTGTCCCAATATACCCGATAAGTCATTCTTATCGCCATATTTTGGGACGCGTGAATTGCAATTTCCATACAAACTTTATATCGCTGGTATAGTATAGCTATACGTCATAAAGTCAACGATAGTTACGTTTTTTATCTCAAGTAAGTGATAGACTGAATATTGGGAACGGCCGTTAGGGTGACGGACTCAAAAAAAACTTACCAATAATATTTCGGGTGATAGTAAAAGTTCAACTAATATATAGGTATATATCCGTCGAAACACCGCTCCCATATGATATATCTCGGTAGAAATGTTAATATAAACTTTTACGCGGCAACTAAATATAATATGTTTACCTTAACTTACCGATTGTTACTTAATACTAGTTAATTACTTTCACAGCTACGTAACAGTAAGATATTAAAAATACATAGTTTTTTAAATATATAGTTTTCGAAACCATCGCGTCGTTCCATACCGAAAACTGTTTATATTAAAAAGTAAAAGAGAATAGATTTCGACCAAGACTGGTACGTGAAGTCATTGAAATTAAAAAACACCCAAATTTCACTAGAGAAGACGGTCTAAAATTATCTAACGCCTGGGATCCAATAATCTCTAAATTAAAACCCAAAACTAAACATAGCAAAAAAAAAGAGGACACTGTCAGTAAATTTTGACAAAAACCATCTGTCCACAGCAAATACCGCCTCCGAGGCAATAAATGGCGCTAAACTTCATAATGACAACTATGACTAGTACTATCTTTGATTCATTTCATCTGCAGTCCCCCTGAAAACGAGACCTGGAAAGGTCTTGAAACGTCGGGTTAACAAATAAAAAAGATAAATGTAACTTTTACGCAAAAATCTAATGTAAAAACACAGTTACAATAACACGCGTTTTAATCCTTTAAAAGAGTTTCATTTAAATACTTATATATCGTGTAACGGTCATAAATCTGACGCTGTGTTAACGCTAAAATGTCATGATTAGCGCGAGTAGACAGCCCGCGAACGTTGCTTCGGCCTATTCTTTTTAGGTCTGAGACGTACATAGTTTATTTGGTGGTGGGCTATGACGTTCAATAAACGACGATTTTAAATACTATTTGAAATAAAATATTTGAAGTAGGTGAAATGAGATAGTTAAGGTAAGAAGGTTTGTTATTGTGAGTAAGTGACTGCTATATTTTATCAAACACTTCCTTAATGTTTGAATAATTAAGTAGCAACAATACAATATTGATCCGTGTGTTTGTCACCGGTGACAGCTATCAATATGGCCGCCCCGTGCACCGCGGACCGCACGCTGTAAGGTAAGGCAACACGGATTGTGTCACAGTTGGAGACTGGCGACATATTTTGCAACACAAGTATATACACATGTGTAATTAATATTGTGGAGAGTTCGTTGCTCGAATTAACCTGTGGCCAGGGCCAGGTAAATGACGCGAGCCTTCAGTGGGGAGTAATGTTGCAACCTTGGGAAAAGTAAGTAAAAAAAAGGAATAAAATAAAAAGATATTGATGTCAGACAAGTCTTATAGATTACGATAGCGAAGCTACAAAGAAAAAAGATCGATTGAAGTTCTTTTCATAGGTGAAAAGTCAACATCCATTCAAAACTAGAAGGGAAGATTTTATTACATAATTTGAGTCTTAGGTACAAAGTTAACATGGTCATTTACAGGTGGCTAAAGCATGCAGACAGATGAGTCGTGCGACAGAACTTAGAATCAATGGATATAAAAATGAACAGCTAAAAATGAAGTTAGTGCTTGACATCTCCCACTTGAGAGTGAAGTGATTTGACAAGTTTTTTTTTAACTTTCCGAATTATTACAGAACAAATCAATTGAAATATTTCTGGGTGTGAATTCTCTGTATAGTATAGCCTAGGTGTGAGGGAATGATGACCGCGAAAAAATTAAGTAGGCTACCGTGGTATACGAGAGGGAACATTGAAGAAAATTTGGCCCAACAGTTGTGAGTTATTTATGGTACCTACTGTTTACAAATTTGCGTAAGAATAGTATATCATGTAGTTTGCGTTTATCTGACAGTGAATTTAACTGGAAAGTTTTTAGACGAGAGATACAAGTGATCTTTTGTCATGTGCAATGGAATAACATTGTGTGAACTGTCTTTGGATACTTTCTAAACGATCTTTGTGTATTTAGTAACTGGGGTTCCAAATTACCGTGCCATACTCGAGTTTACTTCGTTAACACAGTTGTGTGTGGCGAAAAATATGTTTTTAATTTTGAGATTTTGGTTTTCTGAAAAATGTGTGTTCTACTTACTGTGGGCTGCGGGCCTTTAAGTACTCTGGTCTTGGTTGTTCTCTACGTCTATTGCAGGAAGTATGTATTAAACTACTTTTGGAGATACTTTACGCTTAATATAATCATCAAAATATACAACCAATATAAATGTAAAAAACCAATTTACATATATAAATATATCGGATATATCAACTTATGTTTGTGGCAGTCACTTCCAAGTTACGTTGTTGCAACTTAAGTAATGTTGTACAAGGGATTGCGATACGGCTGTGTGCAGTAAGTGCATGAAATTGTTGTTGTTCGAATTCATACAGTTATAATATGTAATATGTACACATTCAATTAAGTACCAACAATCTTCCTGTATGATATTTGTTTTGTGCACCCCACGTCACATGGAAGCTATATTATATACGATCACGTTTCAAATAATTATAATATTTGACAAAGCCTTACTATCTGATAAAATTAATTGAATAGGTGTCTGATTGTTAGTAATAAGTGTTATAAGGTACAATATCTCAGTATTATTAATAACACTAATTTTCAGAAAGAAAATAATGTATATTTATTGAAATAGAGGTAGGTATTCTCTACGTAATTATAATATTCGAAAACAATTGTTATAATTAATAAAAATGGTTATTATAAGGCCTTCGAATGTTGAGTTGTGACATATAACGTTTTATCAAACTCTGAACCACCTTTTGTGTATCTTTGTGACATGAAAAATATATTTTGCATTTGAGTTAAGTTTTAATTTGAAATAAATACTTCCGCACGAGATAATATGACAAAATTTGCTTTCTGTGATATAACGGAGTTCGTATCAAATATCATCGCCATAATATTAAAAAAAAATCATTATCTGTACAAAAAGTTATTAATACTAGATCATGCCACAACCGCGAATGGACCTCAATGAATATAATAAGTATAATGTTATGACAATGGCCAGGAAGTTGCTAATTGAAGCGATGCTTTCACCACCGAGCTGAAACTTACTGATGTCATAATCATAAAATATAGCAGAGAAGAAGAACACACGGATGGAATATCAGTAACATTTTATCCAGCTAGTTGTTGTCACTCTCATACATCATTTGGAGCCAACGCTTGTCCATACTTCAGCCAAAAAGCGTTTTGGGCAACTATTGGTTTCAGAATTGAAGACATTATGAAAGTTGTGTATTCAATTAGATTTCCCATTGTCGAGCTGAGTCTGTCTGTTTGTCAAGTTGGTCTACTTCAATCCTCGCTTCGAAATAGGCCTGCCTACATGGGGGGTGGGGGTGATTATCTTGTTTAGTTAACTTTGAGTATGACGAGGCTTAGGTAAAGGTTTTCTGAAATTATCACACGACGTACACGGTACGAGAGTCACTAGCCACCAACCGCCAATATAGAAAACGACAACGTGAACTAAATACAATTGGGCGCACTCACACACACAGCCTCACTCGCACGCACGAAACTGGTTAACATTCCGACAGAGCTCGCAGATCACGCGGAGGGTCGCGGATTCGCTTTCCGTTTGGTGACAGTGAGAGTGACCCGGCACCCGACCGCAGCTGGAGCGGTCAATGACCCGAACACTAACCAACTAGCACGGTGTTGTGAAACTAACTGATTATGGCAGTGTGTATGATATTTTAAATATTAATGAGTGATCACCTCGAGATCACCTCGCAACATTAGCTGCATTCGAGAAGCAACAACGATATCGACACAAGCAATGGAACTGCATGGCAACAAATAGGCTCCAACAATCGTTCTCACCGTCACGTGTATTTGAATTTGAATTTGAATCCGTTCTTAGCGGACCTCTACTCGGCGAAAGGAATATTCCTACCAAATTTCAAGTCTCTACGCCTTATGGTTCCAGAGATATCGTGATCAATGAATGCATAGGTGGAAATCTCTTATATATTATATATAGATACTCCTTGGTAACTATTTCTTAAAAATATTTTATATCGAAAGATCTCGACGTGAACTGCTGAATAATATATATATATATATCATTCGTATGTCGTATATTCTGCACGTTAAAATATATTCTAAGTGTCAATTATGTGAGGCAGCGACAATCCTCAGAATGGTTGTGCTGCCCCAATCGCAAGATATCCAGTAACATCAATTGCAGCCATTGCCCTTCAACACTTGCCGTACATGTGTAAATTCTGACTCAATAAATTGTGCGATTCACACCGGTTACGCCGTAGATATAGCATCAGGACAATTTTTCGCCTTCTGGCGCAGATTGGTAACTCTACGATCTCCTAAGGATCGGGATCCTCTGATATACCTGGCGTCTGCGAAATTCCACGCGAGTGCAGCAAAAGCTACATTGGTGAAACGAGACGCAACGTAAAAACCAGACTCAACGAGCACATCCGCAGCGTACGAAAATTAGACAGCAAAACCTCCGCGGTGGCAGAACACGCCCTAAACTCCGACATGTCACATTATATTAGGTTCGATAAGGTGAAAGTATTGGCTCGCGATAAAAACTTTGTGTCTCGCAAGCTGCTGGAAGACATAGAAATCGACCGTCGACCTAATTTTAATAGAGACAAGGGTTGGGCTCTGCCACCTACTTGGAAACCCGTGTTTTTAAACGCATCTCGCAATAAGACCCATAGTGCCGATGATCACGTGGTGGACACTGTGGACACCAATAGTGACATAGTGTTAGTTATACTGCGCTCGTCATCACCACCGGCACAACCCGCGCACCCCGCCCTATCCAGCCGCGCACTACGAGCACAAGTCCGCACTCCACAGTAAGAGACGGGACGTTATCGCGAACCCACTACACTCATTTATAATTAAACTACAAAAATTGATATGTACGTTTCTTTATTCAATTGAAATATAATTTAAAAAAAGGGTGTGGGTGCTTATGTATGCACAAAGTATAACTTCTTATACTTCTTTGGCGTAACAAAGCAAATATCCTTACAATTATTAAATAACGACTACGGCTGTATGGGCTTGAACCCTTTGCCTGTAATAATAATGAACGATAAAACCAAAAAAAAAGAATGACACAAAAATTTTAGGAACCAACTTCAACCAGTCACTATTGTGTTACAGTGATGCGCGCGCATCTTAAAATTTCATAACGCGAGTAAAGAAGTATAACTTCAAAGTCAAAGTCAAAAAATCTTTATTCACTGTAAAATAATTTATTTAGTGCAAGTCAGGATGAAGTACAAAAGTTACAATAGCATTCAAATAAGTATAACAATATTCATTAACAAAATTTAGAACATTAATTCCAACTATCTTTATCATTCAAATAATCTTTCACATTATAATAGGCCTTAGATGTTAATTTATTTTTTACGATACATTTAAATTTTTTAATAGGTAATACTTTAATTTCATTTGGGAGTTTATTATAAAATATAAAACAATCCACTTTAAAAGATTTAGCAATTTTATGAGCCTAGTAGATGGAATTGCGAGTTTATTTTTTTGTTTCGAGTATTGACACTGTATACATCACTATTCTTTTTAAATTGGCTAATATTTTTATGAGCGTATAAGAGGTTCTCGTATATGTACTGGCAGTGTACTGTCATAATAATTATTTCACTAAACTTTTCTCTCAATGAATATTAATAATTCAATAAATATTACAAGCTAATTTTATGATTTCAGATAAATGTTAAATAAATAAATGTCCAAAAAAACTATGATACAACAATGCGCGAGGTATATTCCCACGTGGCGCAGTCACTTGCCGCCCTCCATTGTTGTCACAGACGTACAAACAAACAACGTTACCATTTATAGATATTGTTCTCATCATTGATACATCATTACTACTAACTTGTACACCTCGTCACCACCAGTCATTTCAATTAAGTCAATAACCGCGTTATTTGAAGCAACAATTGTTGATCTTCTACACAATAACATTAAAATATATAAGATCCACACGCTGCGAAAAATACATACATGAGACTTTCAACTCGGAGTGTTACGGCGACATAAATCTGCTGGTGTTCAAATTATCAACGGAAGGAAAATAATTGTTTCTATATAAATGATTTGATGCCGAAAAAACTGCGATTTTAGGAAATGCGGTTTTAGATCGAAGCGGCAGGCTTCGTGCAAAGATCGATCATTATACGAAAACCTGTATTAGGTCAGCGTTTCTAATGCAGCTGGAGTGACAATTATCTATAATGGAAGCTACCATAATCGGAAGTAGAGAGGCAATCGGCTCGTTGATATAAAAACCGAGGAAACCAGAGGAATGCCGCGATTTCTATCCAGTCCCCGCCTGCGACCACCATCGCTCGTGGTGAAAGTCGCCATTGCGCCGCGGCCGAGGCTCAGACCTGCCGCGCTATTATGTAATGGCTGCGAGTGATGGAGTTGGCGGGCCCTGAGCAATCACACGAGAGTGAATATGTTGTGTACAGATAATGCTTATGATACTCTTATAAGAATAGCAAAAGAAGGCAACTCATTGCCAACCACAAACACGTATAAAAGCTATGATATCTGCTGTTAAAACCTGCGTCAACGAATTTTCAAATGTTTTATTAAAATTAAATTTTTCCGCTACATAGCTACATATTATGTGTATATCGGTAAGGTAAGGTGTAATTGCCCAACACTACAAACATAGCGAGACTGGTGATAATTATTGCCACTTTACACCACAATAAAATTAGCAACAAAGTGTTGTGTAACCACTAAGAGATTCTCAAATTTAATCAAAATAAATTATTATTGAAAATGTTTTAAATGTGGGACCCTGGCAACAATATTCTGGGAACCGACTACTTGGTAGCTGAGCATAATCACTACTGCTGCACCCCAAATGTCGCCGGCGCACTATTTCGAAACTTTTATAATTAAGATTACATATTAGCATATACGAGTACATAAGGTTTGGTAAACATATGACGAACGAGTAAAAGAAAGTTCGCTCTTTGTATCGAGGTAACAGAGAGTGAGGAATGTTCAAGACGGCGCGATATGCTCTGTCGAACATCGTCGAGCCGTGAAGATAAAATATCTGTACATTTTATTTACTAATTATCTAACATGAGCAGTTTAACGCACCTATTCAACAACATACTTGAAACTGGCATAACACAGATCCAGAAACAAACATTATGCAAAAAAAGGTGACCCACATTAAATTTCAAAGTACATCCCAGAAGCATAATGCCATGTATTTCAAAGCCTTTTTTCTCAATAGAATCAAAACAACCCATAGAACAAGCTGAACTTAGAAAACTGTTTTACCATAGATCACATTCATTCTCTAGAAGCATATATATTACAATTACTACAGTGTGCAGTCAAAAGTGACGTGTAAAAAGCGTTCCAGTATCCCTATAGAGTATGGCAACACTAAAATTGGTAGATTAACAATTAAACTGGATAAATTTAAGGAAAAGACATATCAATAATAGGAACTTATTTAGGCGATGACATATTACTGTTATCCGAATCTAACACATAATAAAAAGCAATTATCCACTAAACAAGAGTTACAATTATTAATAAATTTTACGAATACAAAAATGATGATCTAAGAGCACTAACAGAACAATACTGACATGCAACGAACCTCCTACATACTCGGAAGTGTACATAATATACTTTGGTACTAATTGGTTTTGACCGAAAAATTTACAATTAGATACAGAGCGTAGGGTACAACTAACATGGAATAAGATTTTGAGTCTAAAAGCAATATTCTAACCTACTAATTAAAATAAATACGAAAATATTAAGTCTTGCCAAGTCGAGCCAAACGCGGAGACTTAACAACAATTATAAAAGATAAAAAAATATTTATCGATGCGGCTTGAAACGAAGTATGTTAAATTTAAACTATGGTTGTCTCCTACGAATAACTACTACCACTAGAGCTACAACTCGGTAGAGATTTTCGTGTACCAAAAGTTACACCTTATGACAACTTACTATGAGAATATAAAACCAACCAATCAATATTGAATTGAACCCGCATTTTACATCTTAACCTTTTCTTTTCAAATCTCATCAAAGTTCGCGAGTGGCCGCGGCGTGATCTGTCTACGTTTCTACTACGTCTGTATGATTTAGTTGTAATTAATAATTGCGAGAGAGTCGGACCCTTGATGGCGTCCATACAAAGATAGTCTTGATACTTATAAATACAGACACAGACACACGAGAGAGTAAACGCATTATAATAAGAGACTCCTATTACCTTTATATTCACAGTGCTAACAATTCAGAGTCGTAAAATCGAAACAATTACTGAAGCGGTACGCAAAGGGAGGTCAGAGATTTTTTTTACGGATGAGAATTTTGAGAATTTTCAGCTACGAATAGGTTTTACGAAATTCCGTCCGCATGTTTTTTTTTTATTATGAACAGAACAACGTCTGTGAGGCAGCTAGTAAATTAATAGAACTAAAAAATGTGAATAATTGTAAATTGTGACTTCTGACATTTTATCTGACATTATGACTCTTATTAATTGACGTTGTCAAAAAGAACGCAACCAATGTACGTTTAAGATTTTTTAAGAAAGCTTAAGAAGAAACTTTTACATTCCTTAAACCACAATAGACATATGAATATATGTATTACATAATATGTCAACTGTGCTAAAACTCTCACTACCCAGTACTAGACAATATTCTAAAAAAGGGATCTAAAGTCTTAGCCTCACGTATTTATAAAATAGCAAATTGTCCATTAGGTACTAACATACTCCCTGTATACTTTAAAACTGTTGGTTTTGTCAGAATAAGTGAAACGATCTTTACACGCGTCTCTCGCTAAACCTGCTGTTCTACTTACCATACCCCGCGCTCTCCTAGTACATCGTTTTGTTCTGATTATATTATCATAAAGAGACAATGCCCAAAATATACAATCAAACCGTGTCAGAATTCTCAATGTACCGTACCTACTTAACTAACTCTCTCTCTCACATTGAACAACAATAGATCGCACCGGCCGGCGCGGGCGGCCACATGTTCCGTCAGGCAGCAACACTTCACCTGTATCCAGGTCGTCGTCACCGCAACATTCTCACAGTACAAGTCAAGGGCGTTACAATTTTCAACCATTACCTATTCTCCTACATTAGGTAGGTACACGTGACTACAACGAACATCCAAACATTAGTTATTTTACCTACTATACTCTTATTACACTTCTCTTTTCCCATCCAGGGACCCCACCAAACTACAAGTACCTTCCTGTAGAACTATATTATTTCAGAGAAACTGTTTTTGTATTTGCATAAAAATCTATAATCACACCCCAAAGATAATAAGAGAGGTATTGTCAAATAGAAATTTCTGATCTAAATTAAAAATATACCTTATTAAAATCTGCTTATATTCATTAGACGAATATTTTCAAATAAATTAGCCAAATTAAATTAGCCAAAAAATTGCAAAGTACTTACGTTCATTGCTGCATTGAAAAATTTAGTATATTTACACATATTTAGACAAATTGTTAGTAAGTGTACTTCAAATTCACTAAAAATCATAAAATAAAAAAAAAAATAACAAAAAAAAAACCGCCTTCAAAAACACTATTCCAAAACAATAGATATAATGTGCATTAAAAAGTATAAAAATAATTGCGTATTTTTATAAAATCGAATCGAAAGCGAACACAGCATTCAAATAGCTGAAAGTGTTTTGTAATAGCAGTCACCCATAACACATATTCCTTACTTTCAGCCGCCGAATTCCTTCGCACGACACGCCACAAATTAGGATATCACCCCCACCATCTGGATGTGTGGCGGTCCTCCACAGTGCGGTTTTCAAGGAGCTTTCTTCCTCGTACTACTAAAGTATGGGAGCTTCCTTGTGAGGTGTTTCCGGGACGATACGACATGGGTACCTTCAAAAAAAGCGCGTACGCCGGCAACGCTCTTGTGATTCCTCTGGTATTGCAAGATAATATGGGCGGCGGTGATCACTTAACACCAGGTGACCCGTCCGCTCGTTTGTCCTCCTATTCCATAAAAAAAAATCATCCATGATATAGATATAATAGCACGAATCGAGATCGCTGGACGAAAGAGTAATAAATACTTATATTAAACGTCTTCCTCTTCCAGTTCCTCGTCACAACAACCCACACACTCTCTTTTAATCAATTTTCTCAAAATCATCGCGAAAGGGCTCAAATAGAAAGGAAATCTTATTCATATTTTTTTTAGAGAAAGTGACAGCACGAGTAAGAACTTTCGGTAAGTGTGACGCCCTGCGGCATCACAATAGTGCGCGTCACTTTGATACATAATTATATGTCTATAGCTCTCGTTAGCGCAGTAATTCTTTCATTACGACACCTTCAAATCGAATTACAATAATAGTACCAATTTGGTGCTTATTTAAACGTCAAACAAGCCTGTCTTGCACTGACATTATAATATGTTTAGAGATAGATATAGATTTTTTTAAATTCCCGCTAAGAAAACTCAAAATTTAAATCTTTCAAACTGACCATAAATGTTAATCCATCGAATTAAGATCGGAACTAGACGACGCGTCTAGTCGCCGTCGCGACGGCCAGTTTCAGCTCTGATGAAGTCCAAAACGTTCGTTTCCAACCAAGACTGCGTAGAACCACAGTGATTCGGTTCTCTTTATCACCCCACTCCATTTTAGTATCGCAAAATATTGTACAATGTATTGGCGCCAAAATGAGAAAGTTCAATGAACAATCATATACAAATGACAGATTCCAAATTCAATTGTAATATTTTGTTTATTTTTAATTGTAACAGTATTTATGGCCCGACTAAGTACATGTTATTATACGGTTAGATTATGTTATAGTTCCGCGTACTTCATCACACAGTTAGGTAGGTACAGCCACAAGACAATGCCCATAGTATGTGGGATACGAGGCCTTGCTTGTAGGTTTTCAAGTCGTCTACATTTTGTGTTGTCGCGTCTATCCGGGTCGCGCTCAGATTATGCGCAACGCGTATCTTGTCAGACGGTTTCTTCCGTCCACTACAAACTGCCTAATTACGTACGCATTATCTTAGATCGCCAATAGAGATGAAAGTTATCGCAAGCAAGCAGAATATTTGAGACTTTGTAGTTTGTATCAGTATTTACCAATATATTTGTGGATTAATTCATTTCAGTTACAGTCCTACTTTAATATAGTTTTACTTTAATTTAGTAAAATCTTAATATATAATCATTGATACAACTGGTATTTTGAAGACACTCGTAATATTATTTTTTAAATGAATTATTTGCCAAAAATCTTAATTTAAGTGAAAAGCAGTTGAGAAAAATCAATATTCGCGGAAGAGAAGAAGGTATGTAGAGAGGTATGTAGAAGCTGTCAACCCACACCGGGGCCAAGTTGACGACCTTTGCAAATATAAATATGAGCTATGGAACAAAATGAAGATAGCTTGGTGCTCCATAAAGTATACTTTATATAGAGAATATGCCCAAAGTTTCAGGCGGCTGGACAATTTGGTGAAAATCAGCACAGAAACGTTTATATGTATATCGTACCGTGCTGTGAGGATGTGCCGGCACCAGGAGCACAGCGGGTGCAGGATGCTTGCGCGTCTTTCTGGGGCCGGTCCGGGGCGGCGCGGGGCCCGTGTGGCCGAGCCAGCGGGACACCAGGTGCTCGCGGCTGTTGGCGCTGCCGAACTCCTGCTCCTGTTGCCAAACGTTCTGTTTTAAGTCGATGGTGTTATCGGGCTATAACGCTTCCATGACTTCCGTTCTCATGTAGGAGAGATGGGTAGAGGAGATTTTACCATAAAAAGAGTGTAAAATATTAAGAAAACTGGGTTAAAATATAGAGTAAAAAAGAATAATTTACTCTAACAGAGACACCTCACACACATATTTGTGACTTTCTACTAGAATAATCTCAATTAGGATTCCTATAATGAGTAAAAGTTAATGATATATGGTCGATGGCGTTGTATTAAAAATAAAACAATTTCATTACTTGAATATAAATTATAAGACCAAAAAAACAGTAGGATGAAACCCATTGGAAAAATAAGAAATTATAACAAAAATGAAAGGAAAAATAATTTAGTTAAATGACAGTTGAGGTCGGGAAATGGAGAAAAGATTTTTACCCCTAAAACGCTTCCGGGTTTAAGGGTAAGAAAACAATTTATCTCCATTTCCGGGAAAAATACAAGTCCTATGGCAAAAAGTTAAATAGCAAAGTAGCTAATAAGAAGATCTACAACTTTTGTGTTTACACTTTTACACATTTGCACGCCTCAAAATTTATGTGAAAAATTCAAATAACCAAGTTTTTGGTTTTCTAGATTTATCCAAGTGAGCAGCGACTTCTTCAAATACCAAGTCAGCACACAGTCGGGTCTGCACGCTGCAGTTATATGTAGTTAGACGGGACTGTTCGTGGCTAACATAATAGTTATAACTGTTGGAGCATACGTTACTACGTTAAACAATAATAATATTGTTTAACGTAGTAGATATTATAATTACCGACGACATTTGAATCTTTTTAGTTTTTTTACAACTTCATAATTATTTCGTTTCCGCCGGGATCAAAATAGACTACTTTTCGACGAAATCCCACTGACCTTGCAGTATGACAAAAAGGTGTCTTGCTATGTCAGAATATATAATAAACTGCCCATTAATTTAAAATAATGAAATAAAGGTCTTTTTAAGAAACACCTTAAACACTGGTTAAGGGTTTTAAGAACGTAAAACTACTACAACGAAGGCTGTGAAAT
Source organism: Leptidea sinapis (assembly GCF_905404315.1). Lineage (NCBI taxonomy): Eukaryota > Metazoa > Arthropoda > Insecta > Lepidoptera > Pieridae > Leptidea > Leptidea sinapis. The sequence goes on from NC_066282.1 coordinate 859,607, forward strand.
GAGCTTCCTTGTGCGGTGTTTCCGGGACTATACGACATGGGTACCCTCAAAAAATTGCGTACTTCAGTAAAGACCTAGAACGCTCTTGTGATTCCTCAGGTATAACATGAGAATGTGGGCGGCGGTGATCACTTAACATGACCCACACGCTAGGTTTTCAGAATTCTGAAATGGCTGCTAGACTTCTGGGAATGCCCGGGCTGATTGGAATAATAAGTCAAACGGACGCCCCCAATGGACCAATCAAGAGACTTATGGCGTAAAAAACCCAGTCAGACGAACTATCTAACTAGCTTACCTAATCCACCATAAAACGAACTTCGTCTCAGGGTGTATCGTACTTATAGAACACTTTGGCCATTTATTAAAAAATATTCACCTTCTTCTTCCTCATCGTATCTCCCTGCAGCTTGGCCTCCAGCTCCTTACAGAGCTCGTGTCCCTTCAGCCGCTCCACATCCTGCGCCTTCTTCACCTCGTCCACGTGGAACACGCACGAGTGCTGGTTTTTGAAGGCGGGGTCGAACTGGTTGTGCTCATAGGACTGCTTGGGGCGGAAGCAAGAGCAGAGCCTGCGCGACAGGTGGTAGATGGAGACCACGCACACGATGCAGTGCACCGAGGATATGATGAGCAGCGCGATGTTGGCGAGCACCGGAGTCCAAGCCTGCATCTCGTCCTGCCGCCAAGAGTAAGTAATATAAATATAAACAATTTATTATGTTTTTAAAGTGAAAACCCTCATTTCTGGGATTAATGCACAAATAAAATTTGAAAACAAAATTTTATGAACGATGCGGGAATCGCACCCACGACCTCTCGCGTTTCATGCGAGTTCTCTTCCATCTGAGCTAACTGTATGCTTTGTTCAACTCTCAGGTTGTGGCTTTATCTACAGGTTCTACTTTATACTTGATAATCTGCTCAACCCCAATTTGCATATTAGGAAATTGACTTGAGATGTCGCTCTTGCAAATCTAAACAATTTGTGGTGAAGCCAGCCAAGAACACAATAATATTAAATAAAAAATTACAAAATCAAGATACATGCGAATTTGAAAATAAAAAAAAGAACATAAGTCATTTGGTGGCTACATTTTTTTAAACGCAGGTAACGAATCGTTAAAAATATCTACCTTACCACAGGTGGAGTTATAAAGTCTTGATAGACTTGATAGCGGAAGTAAGATTGCTGAAGCTTAGTTTTGGCAAATGGCTGATGGAACAGGCCAGCTCCAACTATTTAAAATTAATTAATATTTTTATCTTACAACTATCACTTATTATTTAAGTATGTATAGAAATGATGAAGGCTTTTGGTCTATCTAAAAAATAAACTATCGAACTTCCAACTACAACACAAAGGCTTTATGTTTATTAAATATTATTGGTACTCGACAGATTTTCTTTTTAAATAAAAATATTCCATAATTTTATCATTGGGAGGCTCCTTTGCACAGGATGTCGGCTAGATTATGAGTACCACAACGACGCCTATTTCAGCCGTGAGGCAGTAATGTGCAAGCGTTACTGTGTTTCGGTTTGAAGGGAAATTACTGGGCAAATGAGACATCACATCTTATGTTTTAAGGCGACAAGCGCAGTCTCAGAATTTTTGGGTGTATCAAGGATCCTGAACGCCACTGCATTGTAATAGGCAGGGCGTATCAATTACCATCAGCTGAACGTCCTGCTCGTCTCGTCCCTTAGAGTCATAAAAAATGCCCATAATGATTATGAGTTTTATAAAGCTAGTAATTATTAGAAAAGTTCAGTAAAGCTTTTAAGTCCAGCAGTTGAGCAAATGAGCTTCGGATGCGGTAGCTCTTTCCAATAAGGTGTCCCGTCCTCAAACGCCATAATAAAAATATCGGACATAGTAGTTTCTTTAATTGACGCGAGTCGTACACATTTATTAAAGAGAAACTTTATTACATCGTCTCAAACTTTTTCGTCTGTGTGTTGCATGTCGCGTGACGGTCGGGCGGCGCCTATATTTCGCAGCAGCTGACCGTGTAGTGTATAGACTATTACTCATTTGTGCCAGTGCTCCACGCTATTTTGTTTGTTTTTTAATATATGTATATAATCTAAATAATTGTTAAGTATTGTGTATGTCGTACTCTCCCTGATTAAAAATATTGATTGAAAAGTATTGGGAATCAGTCACCCCATGTAAACTGTATATCTATATATACATGAAAAATAATTGAATGAAAAAATTTCATCATTTTGAATCCTTTTCTTGGGTGTCTTACACAGAGTTCAATAAAAATATTAGTTGGAGACAGTCTACTTTTATTATTTCCTATTATCATTCCAATTTTCCATGTATTAAATTAGGATTGATAAAGCGATTTTAATACCCTTAATGCAATATTATTCCAAAAATTTTTAGTTAAATGTCTAAAATATGAAAAAAAGTTTCACTTTTACCGTGGTTTCATAAAACAACACAATTCTTTTTTTTAAATGTAATACTTTTTAAAGGACGATATCTCGTGCAATTGTAATTGGTTCTTACATTAGGTTTTCGTAATATTTAAAGGCTTCTAACAAGAAACACCGCCGCAGAACTGTCTAACAGAATGCCAATCGCTTGAGTTTTATCACCTCTGTTACAGTTTACATATCATCCTCACCATCTGGATGTGTGGCGGTCCTCCACAGTGCGGTTTTCAAGGAGCTTTCTTCCACGTACTACAAAGATGTGGAATGAGCTTCCTTGTGCGGTGTTTCCGGGACGATACGACATGGGTACCTTTAAAAAAAGCGCATACACCTTCCTTAAAGGCCGGCAACGCCTTTTTTGATTCCACTGGTGTTGCAAGAGAATGTGGGCGGCGGTGATTACTTAACACCAGGTAACCCGTACCCTCGTTTGTCCTCCTATGCCATAAAAAAAACAGTCTAGAAAAAATATTCAAGATTGAGTTTTAGCGAAACTAAGAACCAGTAATTGTTTTCTGACGTTTGTATATCGATCATCCAAAAAAACCTGTTTTTAGAAAAGTATTTTTTATTGTAGTCAACTAATTATTATGGAAGTTTCATAATGTGATGCACAAGGTTGAGACATGTTCGTAACAATTATGTTACAATCAGATGTACGGGGTCAACTCACAACCTGTCGAACCTTGAACCGTGCTCTGTGAGAGTTTAATGTAGGGGTGACGACACCACGAACGACACCACGACACCACGACACCACAGAGGTACCGACACAATTATGCTCATACAAATCAATATCTGTCGGCAACAATGAAAATGTAAATCTGGATTTAAAAGAGTGGCAATGAGTTTCTTGCTACTTCTTCTCATTAGCTCACCCCTTTACGAAGTAGCGGTAGATTCAATAAGAAAAAATTTTTTTTTGACATTCATAAGTGTTATTTCCTTGACCTACATGATTAAAGAGATTTTGATTTGATTTGATATTTTCAATTTAATTTTACAAATCATTTTAATTACAATATATGCATAGTGATGCAACAAAATACACGAACGTCAATTACTAAATGCCTTACACGAGTAAGTCAAAAATGTAAATTAATAAGTAAAGAACACACAAGCAGCGCCCGTTCACGAGAATGACGCATGGACCAGCTATCGCCTCCCTCGACCAGATTTTAGGGAAGGGAACGACCCGCCCCACGTCGCCGCCACAAGCAGTGGCATTAACCGAGCATGACGATGTCTATCACGAGAACTGTACCAAATAACAAAAGATAATGTTCATGTGCATAATATAATAATAATATCAACAAACCCATCAGATCAAACTCGATGAGATCCGCGCCTTTTTCTGCCTTGGTGGCAAGATCAAGATTCAAGATGTAATAGGATTTTAAGAGGGCTGTACAGAATATCAAAGGAAAATTATTATATGTTTAAGACTACAAACACAAATTTAGTTCTATGCAGAACATAATATGAATAAAAAAAAATTTACAAAAAAACAACCGACTTCAAAAACACTATTCCAAAACAATATATATAATTTGCACTAAAAAGTATAAAAATAATTGCATATTTTTATACAATCTAATTAATTAATCTAATTCAAGTTACGATTATTGAGAAATTCTGTCACAGATCGCACCCTTACTGTAAGTCGTTAAGTAGTCCCATTGATCATCATATTCGACTACGACAATCACTAGACCATAACTATGTGTTGGTAGATGACTTAAATATCCGGATAGCATAAAAAAGATTCAGCCGAGTATCGTTAATTTACTCCTAAGAATTGAAGAGTTCCGTTACTTTGTCATGGATTCCGTAATCAGAACCTCACCAAACTCTCACCAAACTATCTTTGAAGTATATCCATTTTCCAATAAAAAAGAATCATCGATATCGGTTGGCGCGATATTGAGTTATTCGTAAATTTATCATCTCATGCTACGTATGTATAGCAAATTTAAGACTTTTATGGTTTTCTCATGGATGCCATTGTCAGATCTGGACCAAATTTTAATGGGACTAGCATTCATATAAAAAAGGAATCATCAAAATCGGTTCACCCAGTCGAAAGTTTTGAGGTAACAAACATAAAAAGAAGAACATACCGACAAATTGAGAACCTCCTCCTTTTTTGAAGTCGGTTAAAAATACTGAAGGAAGATTTTTAAGTTTACATTTTTTTTTCATGCTGAGATAAATTTGACTATATTTGTCTTAAAACGAAGTGCGTAGGTATGTTCTAGTATGGGCCTAATCAAAATATCAAGGTTTTGTCGCAAAAAATCTTTTATAAGAATTATAATGCACATAAATGATATAAATAGTAGTTAAAAAAAAACTAAAAACACGCTTTTTTATAGAAAGCCGAACTAAAAAATAGAAAATTTATTTTGAAATTTAAAATTAACATCAATTCCTGCCGAAAATTATATAAATTAACAAAAATCTTATTTTGCAAATTGAAAAATGGAATAATTTTATCAAATTAATATATTGTCATCGGTCATCGATAAATCTACGAATTTTGAACGAAATCGGGCCTTAAAGTGGGTCAAATCGCGGAAAAAATGAGTTGGTTACAAACAAAGATGCAAACAGGTGAAGCTAATAAAAAGCACATTGCAAACACAAATAAATAAATAAAATAAATAAATAAATTCTTTATTTTGCTAGAAAACATGTAACAATGGGTGTAAGTAGTTTTAATGTATCAATGTTATCGGCCATTTCTGGCATGCAAAATTATTATTAACAAAATTCTAGTTATTATTATAATTGATTAACAAACTCTATATTTTAAGCACTTAGGTTAATTTAAATTATAATTATTATTTTAAATGTCATTATTTAAAGACTAGAATTAATATATATTTTAAAGTCAATTTAATTTAACCTAATGTGTCAACATTTCATTTATGGAATAAAAACATTTATCTATAAGCCATGTAAAAAGATCCTTTTTAAATCGTTGGACGGGTAATACGCGTAAGCTTGGAGGGAGTTTATTAAATATTTTTATACACATGACATAGCTACATTTTCCGTAGGATGCATTATGAAATTTGTGTGCAATCACCAGTCTGTCACCGTTTCTTGTATTTCTCGGATAAATATCTCTTGCTTTTGTAAATAAATGGTCATGTTGTTTGACAAAGATACATATTTCGTATATATACATACAGGGAAATGGAAGAATACGTAATTCTTTAAAGAGTGGTTCACACGAATCTAAGTAAAAAGCTCCTGTCATAGCTCTTAAGCATCTCTTTTGGGCCATGAAAGCCCTATTAGCCTCGCTAGAGTTTCCCCACAAGATTAGTCCATATCGAAGTACTGATGCGACATAACCATGATAAGCTGCCAGGACTGTACTTTGTAAAGCCGTTTTACGCAATCTATATAACACATAAACATATCTATCAATTTTTTGGCATACCATGTCTACATGCTCTTTCCATTTTAGATTTTTATCTAGAAGTACTCCTAAAAATTGAACATGCAAAGCTTCTTCTATTTGGGTATTTGTATAATTTATCTTTAGGCTATAGTTATTAGAGCGGTTACTTAAACTAAATTGCATAAATGAGGTTTTTTTAATATTAACTTGAAGATTATTATCCTCTAGCCAATTTACCACTGTATTAATTTCATTATTAATTTCACTTTCATAAATATCAATCTCATTTTTATTATTACATGTCATAATTATTGATATATCATCGGCAAATAAATAACAGTCATTTTTTGTCACACTAGGCAGGTCATTAATATAAATTAAAAATAATAATGGTCCAAGGACGCTTCCTTGCGGAACACCAAATCTATTTAATTTAAAGTTTGATTGTTGGGCAATTATGGTAGCCTTTTCGTCGATAGAATTGATCTCCACACATTGCTTACGGTCTTTTAAGTAGGACTCCATCCAGTTAAGAGCTGGTCCTCTAACGCCATTTTGCTCCAACTTATCCAACAAGATGGTGTGTGATACGAAGTCAAAAGCCTTGCTCATATCAAAAAATATTACACACGTTGGTTTTTTTGAATCTATATTTTCTGCTATTTTGTTAACCAGTTTAAATGCAGCTAATGTTGTCGACTTGTTTTTTTGAAAGCCAAATTGTTGCTTGTTTATTATATTATTTTTTGTAAAAAAAATTGTTAAACGACCATACATTGCTTTCTCAAAGACTTTTGAAAAAATAGATACGAGTGCGATTGGGCGGTAGTTATTAAGTTGTTTTTTATCGTCTTTTTTATGTAGTGGCTTGACCACCGATAATTTTAGTGCGTCTGGGAATTCACCAGTTTCAAACGACAAATTGATTAGGTATGTTATAACTGGTACTAGTTCATCTTTGCATATTTTAATAATTTTTGTGAGAATTTCATCATAGCCTACTGCTTTAGTATTCCTCAACAATTGTATTATTTTTAATGTTTCGTTTTCCGTTACTGGATTGAGAAAAATACTACTTCCAGTTTTATTTTGATTTATACAAGGTTTCAACTTTCGCTTTGTCAGACATTTATCACTGCTGTTAGTCAAATTTATCCAATAATCATTAAAACTGTTTGCTATATCTTTAGTATTATTAATCTCATTATTATTTACTATAACTGATTCTATACAAGTGTCACTATTGTTACTTTTTGTTTCATTTTTAATAATTCTCCACGTCGCATAGCATATGTTTTTACTGTTTGCTACATAATGGGTATTACTCAATTTTTTTGATGTGGCAATACAATATTTAAGTGTTCTTGCATATTTCAAATAATTATTCTTATTGCTATCGTCTTTTTTTCTACATTTTCTATATCTTAATACTCTTTTTATTTTACAGCTTATTCGAATACCTTTAGTTATCCATTTGGGCTTTCCATTGGATTCCATATTTTTAATTTTTATTCTCGGAAAACAAAGTCTATATAATAGAGTTACTAAGGAATGAAATTTGCTAAAAGCGTTATTGAAATTTTTTTCTTCATAGACTTCATTGAACGACAAGCTTTTTAGGTAATTTTTGAATATCTCAATATTATAATTACTATAATTACGTTTGTACATAAACATAGATATTTTATTTTTAATGTTAACACTTTCGAAACTTAGAATTTGTGCTGTGTTATGGTCAGAAATATCGTAATTATGTAAAGAACCTATAGCGCCATCAATATTACTTATTATATGATCAATGCATGTGCTATTTCTCGTTGGTAGATTAATGTGTAATCTAAAGTTAAAGTTTTGCACGATTTGCTTTAACTGTTGAGAGATTTTATTACAATTCAGTGTATTAATATTAAAATCTCCTGATATAATAATTTTTTTATTCTTTTTACAGTATTTCTGAAGCACGGTTCTTAGTTTTTCAAAAAATATACTTACATCAGAATCAGGTGTCCTGTAGATACAAATGATAAACAAATTTTTGTCCACTATGTCTATCCCACAACATTCAAATGCTTTCGGTTCACACAAAGTATGTAGGTATTCTAAATTTTTTGATCCTATCCCTTGTGATGTTAATATACAAACACCACCCCTTCTTTTTATTCTACTGTAATTTGATGCTAACAGATACCCATTTAGTTTTATATTACTTTCATGCCCTTTTGGAATGAATGTTTCCGTGAAGCATAGTATGTCAATTTTATCTGTATTTTGCAGATCTTCAACCATGATTTCTATTAAGTCTTTCTTTGCTAGAAAGCCAGCAACATTTTGGTGAAGAACTTTACAAGTGCATGTTGAATTATTAATTTTTGGCACGAAAAAACAGTTTTTCCCCATTTTTGCTGTCATCAACTTTATTTGGTTTAAAATAAAAAGGAATTGTTCCCTTCTTTGGTGCATCCTGAGATGAATTTAAAGTTTGAGTCACTTTCTTAAAATAATATGGTATCGTTCCTTTTAGTGTGGAACGATTTATGTGTCTTTGTTTTTTGAAATTCAAAAACCTTTTATTGTAGTCTATTTGGTCAATTACGAGATTTATTTTATGGCATATATTATAATACGGCGTGTTATTTCGATAAATGTTTTCATCGAGATTAAGAAACGTACAATTAGGAAACTTGTTACATATCAATCGCAACATGTCATTAAGTTTCAGTTCATTCAAATGCCTACTGAAAGTCACACTAGTTACAATAATATGGACTTGTGGTAGAGAATTTATTTTTGTATATAAGTCAGATGATATTTTAATTGGATCACAGTCATTTTCACCTACAGTTAATATTAATTTGTCGTTACAGGAAAAATCATACAACTCACAAGATTTGAGGATGTCCCCTGTCGTTGCATCGGGTTTGATGAACGCTTCAATTGTATATTTTTCATACGGATTAGTTCTTCTCGACTGAATGAGCGCTGAGGATAAATTTTTAGATTGTTGACTTCCTATAATGTAAATTTTTCTTCCTGATTTTCTTTGAATATTGGTACTTTTTTGAGCGAGTTTTTTATTAAATTCAGAATTTAGTGGTACTGCTGGTGCATTTTCTAAATTAATTGGTATTTGTTCTATTGCTTTATGAGATATTATATTGTTCTGTATAGAGGATTTTACTGACGGTGTGCGTTTAGATTTCTTTGTTTTTGTTCGTAGCGGTGTGGAGTTGATTGAAGAATTACCGTCGCTTAGCAATGTTTTAAGTAATTTTATTTGTTTTTCATTTTCTTCAATTAACTTTCTTTGTTTTGTGTTTTCTATATTTAGTTTGGCAATTTCTTCATGAGCACTTTCTAATTGCCCAGATAGGGTTGCTAAGTCCTGTTTAAGGTCTAAAACCTGTGAGCTTTCGACAGTACCAAGATCTGGTAAACTACATGTGCTGACATCTCTGAATGTTGAATTATGTAGGTCTTTCATTGAACTACAAAATGTTATATTTTCTAATGATTGATTATGTAGTGTGAGAGTATTCTTGCTGGATAAATTACTAATATTTGAAATGGTTTTATCTAACGAGATACTTTGTGTCAGCTGTTCAGTATTTGAAAGATTTTTTATTTCCTGTGTAGAGCTTTTCCTACATTTATGACATTTCCATTTGAGTCTCTTATCGGTCGACATTGAATTGTATCTTTTTAAAGTAATGCTAGCACATTTTAAGTCAAACGTGTTATTGCAATTAGTACATTCCAAATATTCTTTCACTTTTATAGTGTGTGTGCATGTTGCGCAGATATTCCTTCGTTTTGATCTGGTATACATCCTGCTATAATATTATTTACAATAGAAAAATATTATGATCTATGCTCAATCAATTATATGTAAAAGGACAATCAATTATTTACAAAAAAAGCCTTAATAAAAATTAAAATACAAAATAAATTATGTACCTGTAAGGATTCAAATAAAATTCCAATGAAATAAACAACAATAAAATTAAAATTGGCCAAAACATATAAATAAAAACACGTTATATCTACAAAAATGAAAAAAAAAAAAAACATAAGTTTCGAACCGTAATCATCAACACGTTAGTCCGATGTCAAACAACAAAGCTATTCAATAATTAATAACCGGGTTGAAATGTGTGAAGTGACAAGCTACAAGCCCACGTCAAATATAGGCTCAGACGTCATAAAGATTAAGCACGGATTTTGAACTACCGACGCAGGTTATTTTACACCAACACAAATTTACTTAGTGTCTTTGAGCGCAAAAATCACAATGGTTGAATTTAGTTAAGTAATACCGTCACTGTTGATTTCACGTTGTAATGAATAGCCCTTGTGTTTGTTGTGTTTGTTTAATTATTATGATAGTTATCAATATCACCTTGTTGTAACAGTAATCTAATGAAACCCTAATGAAACGTCGAAGATTGCACTCGGAGTTCAAAGGTATTTAGTGCCGGATGAAACGGTTAATTTCTGTGAAGTAACGCCTGTATTTGAAGTATCGATACTAAACTTCATTATAAAACTAATGTAAAACAGACTTGATTTATAATTTTTACTTATCTTTTGATTTCAACTTTTACGGAGACAACCGTTCACTGACACCATGACACTCGAAACACAATATTGAAATATTAATATTAATATTACTCGATGAAATAAGGATTCTATAAACTGGATTGTCACATATTTTAAATTTAACTTCAAAATTTAGTATTTTACACCGTAAACATCCTCACACTACTCAAAATAATTAAATACAATCAAATAATTAAATACAATAAAACATATACAAAATACAATAAACAAAAGATAAATGATAATTGAACTTATAAAAAAGAATTAAATTGATCAATTGCTATTTTTGCATAATGAAATAGTTTTAGTGGCAAATGGTGTGGATTTATATAGTCCGCATGGCAACTATTGAAAATATAATTTTTTAACTCGATTATTTTTTTAATCACTTCATTAATTATATAGCAAGCCATGGAATATAAATGGCAGTGTAATTGAGTTTTGTTCAGTAGTAATTATTATTTCTCAGCATAATATTTTATTATTATTTCGGTTGTATTTTATTTCTAAGTATAACTTGAAGAAAAAAAAAATCTGAGTGGCACTACAACTGCGCTCGTCACCTTGAGACATAAGATGTTAAGTCTCATTTGCCCAGTAATTTCACTAGCTACGGCGCCCATCAGACCGAAACACAGTAATGCTTACACGTTACTGCTTCATGGCAGAAAAAGGCGCCGTTGTGGTACCCATAATCTAGCTGGCATCCTGTGCAAAGGAGCCTGCCACTGGTAAACTGGTTGGTGTTCACAGTCAAACAATTACAGCACACGTTTACTGTGCTGAAGTCCATGATTAATAAAGATGTCACACGGCTCCAGACACCAGTATAGATTTACAGGACCTACATTTATATAAACTCTGCGACTAGCCGCGATTTGGACAATGTGATTGCCAATTCCGTGGCTATCTGGAGGGCAAAGCCAAATTGGCTTCAAAGAAACTGGGCGTCATCAATAGAGCACGGCAATACTTCAAGCCGGCCTATTTTTTGCGCTCTACAAAACGCAAGTCTGGTCTGGCGCACCCCAGTATCAGCTCGATCCATTTGACCGCGTGCAACGCAGAGCAGCTCGAATTGTCGGGGACCCAGTCCTCTGTGAACGGCTGGATCACTTGGCGTTGCGTAGAGACGTTGACGACATTGTGTGTCTTCTACCGCATTTATCACGGGGAGTGTTCCGAAGAGCTGTTTAACCTGATTCCTGCCGCCGAATTCCACCTTCGCACGACACGTCACAAATTAGAATATCATCCCCATAAAAAAAGAAAAAAAAACTTTTATGGGGTAAAAAAGTGCGTGTCCGTGAGATAGCACAATATAATACTATACTCTACGTTCTGCTTGTTAGGTTAACAGCAAGTTATTCCACGATCAAATTCATTGCGGCATGTTCGTTTACAAAACGAGTTAGCAATACAGTAATGTTAATATTTTGTGAAAGAGCAGAAAGTTTGCGACAGTCGGTCTGTCGCTCGCTCAGATCACCTCTGTGGCTCTGTATCAACACCAGCACGCCCGCCGGACCGTGACCGCGTGTACCAACACAATGTTCTTGTGTTTTGTGACGAGTTCGGTTTACATTTCGACTACGAACCGGCTATTATTAGTTATTGGCAAAAAGCATAACTGAGAAAATGGAACAAAAAGCGACTCCATCTCGTTTACTTGTATCAACTGATATCGACCTTACTATAAGTGTTCTTTTTAATGTAATATTTTTTTCACCCACATTCTCTTGCAACACCTGAGGAATCACAGGAGCGCTGCCGCTCTTTAGGGAAAGTGTACGCGCTTTTTTTAAAAGTTCGTTCCGAAAGCATAGCACAAATAAGCTCATTCCACGGTTTTCAGGAACACCACACATCCAGATGGTAGGGATGATATTTTAATATGTGTCGTGTCGTGCGAAGGTGGAATTCGTCGATAGGAATCGTCTGCCGGTGGTTCGTAATAGTGTACGTAAAATTATTGTCTATAAGTATGAAACTATATGGAATAAATATCTTTAATGAATTAAGTTTTAACAGCAACAGTATTAATAATAATTATAGAGAAATTCAAAGTTGCAGAGCGTCAGACGCATATCAAGCCTGAGGCTGGTCACGTCTCGAGGGAGAAGAGTACGAGAGAAAAAATGGAAATGCGCTGGGAAGATGGAAGATGAGTAACTGGGGTGTACTGGTTGTATATAGCCTCATATATAAATGGCGTCGGTTACTGGAGGCCTACACCAGTAAGGTAGAAACAGGCTTAAAAAAAGAAAGAAAGGAGAGAATAAATGTTATGATAAATGATGGGTCGTTGTTTTGGCACACTTATTGTTGACATGTTGCCAGTTCGCGGACGATCTGATTGACAGATGAAAGTTGAGAATCGAAGAAAAGTTGTGAGCGCAGAAGTAGCGGTACCTACCTGGAAGGTGAGGAGCGGCGAGGGCTCCCGGCTCGCGTCCCGCTGCAGGCCGGTGGCAGCCAGCACCGCCACGCTGTTCCCGCAGGCCAGGCTCACCAGGGACAGCGCCAGGAAGGCGGTCGCCAGACCCCTGCACAGACAACAACTTATTGTCAAACTTGATAGTGATCTATATACGAGTATATGTGTGTGTACTTACTCTAATATAACCACGACAATTACTTTTACTACAACATCTTTACAGAAAGAGTGAACTCGAGCTCCGGAAGGTGTCCCGATACGGAATCTGAGATCAACTGTGCCAGTCAGTATTTATAACTGTGTGTAAAGTAGACAATTTATATGGATGCGATAATTTATACAGTTCCTTTTTATATTTATTCTTTTGAATATGTGTTCTTGAGATATTTTTATTTTTTAAAACGTAATCTTTTAGCAGTTTTCCCGAACCGATGCGGCTCAGGGTAACCTTCAAGCATACTCCCGCCTTCTACGCATTTCTCGACCCCTGGTTATGCGGATGTCCACCGAGGTAAGGTCCGACGGCCGCTTTCCTCACCGCTTCCCACCACATGAGTCTCATGCTCGTTTGCCTCTTCATTAAAAAAAATTAACGTTGAACTTAATTCTTATGTTAGATGCAGGACCTTCCATAACTTATACTTTTTTTTCAATGGGTGATTTTTAACTTTTAGTGAGTGATAAGTATCATATCCTATTTTGAGTTTACCACTCAAGCGGCATGTACAGTGTCATTACATAAAATCAATATATAAATATACGAAATCCACCATCATTAAATAACTGTCAGAATAATTGTGATGTTGTCAACAATATTGTAACGAGTGTAATACATGTCCAGTCGTATTTTAGTTTTATAAATAATAATTAAAAGACAGTGAATTAAACGCTCATGTCAAAATAAAAAAATAATAATATTCCCTGCCACATACACCAGCTATCCATATAGGTACGGACATCCAGAAAAAAATATTTTTAATGTTATTATTACTGTGTTTAAGAGAATAATTGTTATTGAAGCATATCTTATTTACCTCACAGATTATTTGGCTTGATATAAGTGCGATATAATTAAATAAAAATCTATTTATGTTTACAGCAAATTGCTTTCTGTCCGATATACCTAGAAGATATTTGAAATAGCTGTGACACTTACCGAAACTCCTCTTCTAGTCTGGTTCTAGTATAGAAAATAAATATCAACTTTTGAGCGTTCACTTTGTGTATATTACTTATACTTACTAATTATATAAATGATAATGTGACTTTGTTTATTTGTTTGTTTGTTCCGCTTTCTCGCCTTATGTGAATGATTGAGCCAACTCAAGTCAATGATACTATAATAATATTATCATTGACTCAAGTTAGGTATTTATCGATATACGGACGAAACGCGTCATGCTCGAGCTGTGGTGTTCGTGATAATATATATATAGCCTTACCGAAATATATTTGTCTAGTTATTTGCGTTTGTTATATACGAAAAGTTATTTCATAGTATTTACACAACATTATTGGATAAGTAGAAATTATGTACGTAAATTAATTTGTTGTTGAATATGCAAATCAAAATTACTAAATATACCTGTATATGAAATCTGCAAAATAATTAATATTATATATAATATTTAATCAACATGGTGTCTAGTACACTTTTTAACAACTGTTTTTAATAACAAAAATTTAAATTTTAAATTGATTTAGGTATTCGAGGCTTTACTTTTTTATGACAATAAGGATCGAGACGTCGTGGAAATCTTTGGGGGGGGCCTTTGTCCAGCAGTGGACGTCTTTCGGCTGATGATGATGATGATGATGGGTCGAAACGAGCAGGACGTTCAGCTGATCGTCATTAGTACGCCCTGGCCATTATAATGCAGTGCCGCTCAGGATTCTGGAAAATTCCAAAAATACTGAGCGGCTCTACAATTGCGCTCGTCACCTTGAGACATAATTTTGAAATTACTTTGCAGTACTTTCACTAGCTATGGCACCCTTCAAACTGAAACACAATAATACTTACACATTACTGCTTCACGGTATAAATAGGCGCCCATAATCTAACCGGCATCCTGTGCAAAGGAGCCTCCCACTCCCACATAATATATTTAAATTTCTCTTTAATAGGATATTTAGTTTAGTTGTAAAATCTCGAGAAAATATATACTTATATTATTATACCTACCCTTAAAACTAAGAGAAGTTAGTTGATGCAGATTCTATGTATACAAGAATAACTGTCCGAGAATGAATTATGAATGAATTCTACGTTCTTATTCTAAAAAGTGCTGACCAGCGCGTCTGCATCAGATAAACACCTGGACCCCCATCCGATCCTAAAAACCCATTAAGAGAAAAATTTAAAGAAATAAACATTTTGACTGTTGCATCTTAATATATTATTCTTTATAATGTTCTGTATGTTGATAAGCACATTGAGGAATTTGCTAGAAACTGTGACAATCATAATGTTAACACGAGGAACAAACATAAACTTACTAAGCTTACCACTAGGTTAAGTTCAGATACTAAGTCTTTTAATGGGCGATGTATGCTTTTACAACATGATCTCAGAAAATGTACAAAACAAATTAAAAGTATTGTAAAAAAATCTTTTGTGTGGTAAAGGTTATCATATTATCATATCAGCTAACATAAATGATTTTCTTAATGATACCACAGACTGGAAATGGAGCGGACACTCATTAATTATTAATGTTTATTGTATATTATTAATTATATATTACATTTTAATCCATATTTTTATTTTTTAAAAGCCCCCTGAGTTTGTTGCGCCCGTTCTTCTCAGATCTGAGGCAGTCTTTTTTTAATGTATTGATTATTATTAGCTATAATATCTACCTTTGTTTTATTGGTTTTTAGTTTATATGAATAAAACAATTGAATATTATTCATCTTCTAACTTCTACCACCATAAACTTTTATTAAGACTTCTCCAACAACTCGACTCGATCAAAACCAAAGACTAGTAATAACCGTTTTACCACGACTTGTTTGATCAAACGGGAAATTCTGCTGGAACTGCTGAGACAGACGATGATTAATCTCCACCCAAAAAGGAAGGCTCAAGGAAATAAAAAATGCGTAGGGCTCAACGGGTGGTAGGCGACCACAACCCTACCAGAACACGACTTGTAAAATTCACAAAACGAGGAAACACGAAACGCTAGTTACACTTGAAACAA
Organism: Leptidea sinapis; assembly: GCF_905404315.1. Taxonomy (NCBI): domain Eukaryota; kingdom Metazoa; phylum Arthropoda; class Insecta; order Lepidoptera; family Pieridae; genus Leptidea; species Leptidea sinapis. The sequence continues at coordinate 875,709 of NC_066282.1, forward strand.
TTAGTTACAAGTTTATCAATTCCGTCGCTATTTTAATTATTCCCTAATTACCATCGATACTGTCCAATTAAAAATTATTTTAATTACGTTGCGGAGTAACGCGATGTACGTGTATAAATATAAACCTTAATAGCTTTGCATAAGGTTGGGTTTAAAATGGATGGTTATGTAGAGAAAATTGTGAAAGCAGTTTAAGTTGTTGATATCTTGATGCCCACACTCCACAGCAACACAATCCGGCATTCATTGTTTATTTTAGCAAATTATTTAAATCTTCTACAACACACTTTTACTCATTTAACAAGACGTACAATTAATTCGCTACTCTCAACAGACGCTACATTGTTAGATGGATTCTCATTATCTCAGGAGGTAGAGGCGTCGAGTATTACCTTCACTAGTTAGGTCAATTGTTTTTCTGTTCAGACCTCGAAGAAATTTATCTGAATATCCCATCTTCTTCATCAACTTCTGAGAGGCATCAGACGTCACTTGGAGACAGAAGATCTTGAGTCTCATCACGACCACCAGCTACGGCGCTTTTCGAAATGGAAACAATAATGGTGGCGCGTGACTAGGTACTTCTCGACCACCTTGTCGGATTTCTGTGCAATGAAGCTTCCGACTTGTAAAGAAGAAATAAAAACTAGTTGTCCCGTACTCATATACCCGCCACGTGTATGTCGTGCAGTTAATTATTGTACGAAGTCAATATAACCGGTTAATTTTTGAAACGCGTCGGCTAACATGAACGTGTTATTTTCTCGATAGCCGCAAATGCAGATAGGGTTCGCGACATGACGCCGTGACAGTCTTTAAGCAAAAAAAAACTAAAAAAAAAACCGAAAAATATACGAGGAATATTCTAGTGGGTGCCTCCTCGTGGCGTTTTCTCTATAGAATAACAGGGATACAGGTAATACACGTTTGCTACATAAAAGGATATAATATCGTCATTTGAGAAGGAACTGCATGTTCCCTGGGGGGTTGAACTACAACAAGGGGAAACAAATGAGGTACGGACACTTAACGTCTTATATCTCGGAGTTAAGCGCAATAATCACATTTGCCGTTCAGGGTTTAGTCTCTTCATAAGTACTGAGCGATACTCCACTGTAATGTGCATCAGGTATCACTCCATCAGGTCTTGGGTTTAACATCTTGCTGGTTTTGTCAGTTGTTATCGTAATTAATATAACTAGTGTGCGGTGCGCGTCTCTGGTTGTGTGGTGGTGTAAAAGAAACAGCGGTAGTGTACAGGCCGCCCGCCCCCGCCGTGTGCTCAGCCGAGCGACTCATGTTCCGGCGCGTGCGCACGCGTCCTCCTCTGGCCCAAAACACAAGCCTACGCTGTTCTAATAAGTACTATTTACATGACTAAGCATATAACAAGATCTTTTTCTATTTTAAGCTGTACCTACTCTTCGTCGTCAAACTTGATTATTTTTTATGTAAACATTTTTTTATTATTTGTGTGAAAATGTGAATAATTTTCTAAGTTTATATCTGTCTCTTAATTTATCTTTGAAATTTTTTATCTAATCCTAATGTTTATAATTTTATTTTTCCCATCTTTCATATATATTATATTATAACTTTATTGGCAACATAATTGCACTTCTAAGCATTGATCATAACTTATAATATAAAAAAGAACCTTTAACAAAAAAGAAACTTTAACATATTAAGTAAACATCAATATGCAAACTAAACATAAACTTTAAAATTATTAAAACAGACAGTGTATGTGTCTTCATAACTTCAAAAACTTTCTCGTTCAAAGCGAGGTAGGTATAACCTCTTGTATTTAATTGGCAGACAGGTACTGGCAGTATATTATGAATGCGTTTACTTGGTAGTGTTTTCTTTATACACCTTATAGGGTTCATAAACCCCTGTAATACATATAAATTTAAATTTTATTCCTCTGCTCGTTGTAGTGAAACATAATATAGACTCAATATTGTTTTATAATAGCATGTCACCACGCTATTGGCGCGGATTCACGGACGCGTCAAATTACGTGAATTTTGAAATGCTTAAAAAAATACAGAATGACTGTGTTTAAATTATTAAAAATAATAGTTTTTATAAGGATTAGGGTTTTTGTTGTAGGTAAGTTACAAACAGTGGTTTCATTCAAGTGTTTTAAATCGCTACCGCTTATACTTTGAGCCTACAGCAAGTTGAATGCAAGTGGATTGCACTTGGCTGCACGCTATGACGCTGCTCACTCACTTAACATACGTGCATCAGTTTTTATATGACGAGTAGCGGCTCTTGGACTAATTCGAATGGATTTTACTGTTCCACAGAGATATATAGATTAATGGCGGTCGGAATCATTGTTCCGAATCGTAGTAACACAACTGTAACTGATGGTATTTGTACGATTTGCAATGGTGTAGCAAATAGATATACATAATAATACATATAGTTCTGTACGCAAGAGCTTTAGTTTAAGTTATTTGCTAACTAGTTGGCGTTACCGACCATGTTCTGAAATTGTGTTGATTTTGTGAATTGTCCAATATCGTTTTTTTTATGGAATAGGAGGACAAACGAGCGTACGGGTCACCTGTTGTTAAGTGATCACCGCCGCCCACAATCTCTTGCAACACCAGAGGAATCACAGGAGCGTTGCCGGCCTTTAAGGAAGGTGTACGCGCTTTTTTTAAAGGTACCCATGACGTATCGTCCCGGAAACACCGCACAAGGAAGTTCATTCCACAGCTTTGTAGTACGTGGAAGAAAGCCCCTTGAAAACCGCACTGTGGAGGACCGCCACACATCCAGATGGTGAGAATGATATCCTAATTTGTGGCGTGTCGTGCGAAGGTGGAATTCGGCGGCAGGAATCAGGATAAACAGCTCTTCGGAACACTCCCCGTGATAAATGCGGTAGAAGACACACAATGAAGCGACTTCTCTACGCAACGCCAAGTGATCCAGCCGTTCACAGAGCACTGGGTCCCCCACAATTCGAGCTGCTCTACGTTGCACGCGGTCAAATGGATCGAGCTGAGACTGGGGTGCGCCAGACCAGAGATGACAGCAATACTCCATGTGAGGCCGGACCTGCGCTTTGTAGAGCGCTAGTATGTGGGCCGGCTTGAAGTATTGCCGTGCTCTATTAATGACGCCCAGTTTCTTTGAAGCCAATTTGGCTTTGCCCTCCAGATGACCACGCAATTGGCAATCGCTCGAGATTTCGAGACCCAGTATTCCGATACTAGGCGAGGCTTTAAGGGAAGTGTTGTCGAAGAGTTATCGTTGTCGTTAATATGTACATTTATTAACAAAGCATGTTGTAATGTAATCATTATTAATGCAGCAGCTGCAGCCTGCAGAACTTAACATATAACACTCGAGTTTCTATACAAAACGGCCGGTTTCGATCTCCTTAATTTTTCTGCTTTTTCTTTTTCCGCCATAAATTCTAATCATTATGCCTATTGGTGGATACAACTTAAAAACAACAATGATAGGAAGATTGAGTTTATCGTGCTGAGACAGTCAGGTACAGTCAGGTAAATGACTTAGTTTTACAATACATACCTACATACATACTATACGTACAGTATGATAACTTCCTTCAAACTTTGTCATCTTCAGGATGAAAAAATATAGTTAAAAATAGAAACTATCATGCATCCAAAATAATAAATGATAACAACCAAAATAAATGTCAAAGTTAGTCAACAGTTAAAATTTCATGATAAAATGGTCTTTATTTTATTTTATATGAAATTTACAGACTTTCGCCATTAATTAGGGAGTGTAATGAACAGATAAGCAGACGTGTTATTTAGGATACTCATCCGAAAGATAATATTGAGGTTCTTGTCACTGTACCTGACGTAACATAGGTAATATGAGGTTCAATTTAATGGATTATTGACAACTTTGGAAAAAAAGATTCCGATCTTTTTTTAATTTTTTTCAATTTGGTCAAAGTGTGGACTGTGGTCATTATCATGTCCACACTGGTCCCTGGTCCTTGAATTTCATAACAACTGTATAAGTTTTGTTGAGTAATATTAATTTATTCAAAAGTAATTATTGTACAAATAACTTTTTGAATTTATGCATTGAAATTGTCATATTTCTTACTGATTATCTTTTGATTATGTTTACAAATGAAGAAAAAGTACTTTTCTTAATATGTAAGTATATTGAAAATGTCCATATATTTCAGCTAGACTATGAAAATGGAATCTAAATAACATTCAATAATGATTACATAGCGAATTCAGAAAAAGCCGTGTCTTTTGGAGCTATAGGAGAAATATTAGCTTCTATGTATGTTTGGAACTCATATGATATTTAAAACTAGCCAGGTTGAAGTGTAAGTTGAGGTACCTACTCGTAGTAAAATTTAAGGGATCATCCACCAAGTAAGCACTTACAAAAATAAAAATATCAAAAATAATAAACAAAGAGACGCAGATAATGATGACATTGATCTTATTTGAAAATAATTATAATCTAGAGACAAAACCATGGAGAGTTAGGAACGTTTGTATGTAAAAATAGCCCGGTGGCTATTTTTACATACAAATACATCAGTTTGTTTCCTCTTAAACTGCCAATATTATGAGCCATAATAATATGTTGCATATCGAAAAAATAATACATAGAGTCACTCAAACAGTTGAATGAATAATGTCTATCAAGTTTATAATTTACTAAAATATCGACCGAAATTCAAAACAGGTTTCTCGCAAACACTACCCTACTTAATGAAATAATATTTTTTTTGTCATTTCATTTATTATTTTATCATAGTAGCTAGAAATACTAATTTTGGCCTGTTTGTACCTGCCAAGTGCCAACTCAATTGTTATTATGAGAGGAAAATGGCCACCGTATCGTTTTAACATTTATAGGCTTAATACTTTCAATTGGTAAAGGATTAAAACGTGTGTTATTGAAACTGTATTTTTACATTAGGTTTTCACGTAAAAGTTACTTTTAATCTATTCTAATTAAAATACGGAATATATTACGCACACTTACTTTCTTATGTAAAATATGATGAAATTAAATAATAGTATAATAAGCTGATGCGGCGAACATCTTCGCATAATAATTATATTTATGAGTGAAAGTCATCGTGGCTGTGTATAAGGCTCAATATTATATTTCCAAATTAGAGTCATGGAACAGAAGCCCCAGCTTGCAGAAAACAGAGATTGGGCTGTTTAAACGGATTTTACTGAAATTATGTTATGTCAAATCTTAATATATATAAATTATGTTACACGATGTTTGTCCGCGATGGACTCCTAAGTGCAGTTTAGTCCACCTTGAGAGATAGTGTAGTTTTTATTTCGATTTGGAACCCATCATTATTTTTATTTCCAATATTTGTTTTGTATGGACATATTTTCTGTGAGTGAATTTACTGACGCACGGTTTGACAGTTCTGCTGTGAAACAATTTCATTGGTCCCATAAAAATTTTACATAGTTTGGCCCAGTAGTTTTTATTTTATGAACATTTTTGTCTATCTGCATGACATAATTGTTTTCTGTGTACGGCTTTTTTTGGAGTTTTCATTCAGGCTGATTATATATATATTATTATTAACTGACACTAAAACGAAAAAAATAACTACGTTCTAAAAAATTCTAATATGTTTTCGGTTTTCGCACGATATATCGGAAACATAAGGAAGAACATCCAAATGATATTTTTACAATATCATTAGGTCCGCACTATTCGGATCCGAACTACTTTGAAAATAGGATTTAATTAGAAGTTCGTCTTTCTTTCGTTTCGAAACGAATCTTTGTCTTTCGATTATAGTAATAGACCTCCAGCATTCAAATTAGAAATTCAAATATGGCTGATTTTATGGCCGGGCAACTTTTATGGACGTGGGCGAAAACCCGAGGTATAACAGTGTATCGTTCTGGAAACACCGCGGCAAGGAAGTTAATTCCACAGTTTGCTAGAAGCTGGTGGTAGAAAGTTCCTTCAAAATCGCACTGTGGAGGAAAGTCACACATCCAAATGGTGACCGGTGTGTATGTTATGCAAGAAATGTGGCGATTAGCCCGAGGGAGGAGTTCAGTCGCAGTTTCCCATTGTTTCATATCAATAATGTGTATCCATGGAATGTTTTGGTAATCTCTTTTTTAATCCATCAATAGGATGACGCTTAAATGTCATGTGGCGGGTCTAGCCAAATCATTTCCGAACTTAAAATACAATGAAGTGTAAAATGAATCACAAAAATGCTAAGACCTCTGTCACAAGTGTAATTTTTTGAGTCAAGCAAATTTCATTTGAATTGTAAGTATAGGTACGCTTGACGTAGCTTGACAGACGAAAATTTCTTACACAATAGGGATTTCGAAATTACGATTGACAAAGCACTATAAGTTTTTCTCCAATTATTTAGAAAGTTATTCGCGATGGGAAAATCTCCAAAAAAGTATTGAAACATTACGCACCCTGAGGTGGAGCCGTCGAGGCCATAGCACTCGTGGACGCCGGCTAGCACCCCGACCACGCCCGCGGCCAGGGCGGCGCCGCCCGCCCACAGGCCGGCGCCCACGCGGGCCAGGGCGGCACCCTTCACCACGCCCAGGGCGCCGCCCGACACCAGTGCGGCGCCCAGCAGCGCCTGTGCCGCGCCCAGCACCACCAGCCGCCGCCGGGGGCGCCCGCCCGAGCTGCCGGCCTCCGCGCTCTTGGAGCTGACACTCAGTCCTTTGGATTTCTGCGGCGTCTTGCAGATGAGCTGCTCGGTGGAGTCCTCGGACTTCACGGATATGGTGGGGAAGTCCGCGGCGGGCGCGGGCTCGGCCGCGTCGCCCCGCTCGGTGCGAGACTCCTCCGTCATGTTCGCGCGCGCATCGCTCACGACTCACGAACACACAACACAACCCGCGATCACTCGCCCGGCTAGAGCGCGACTGATCGACCGAGCGGTCGCCGCGCTGCGCCGGCGCAGGTGAAAGTTCCACTTGCCGCATCCACGTTTGTTTTTGTTGTGTTCGCGATTTCCGGATTAGAAAACGCAAATATATAATCATTTGTTTAATTGATACGGGCCGGTTGGTCGGCGGCGTAACTTGGATCATTCCCAGCCGACCTTACACAATATATTATACACAAGTATCGAACTATTCTGTTTCCGTGAGTAGTGCTAACACTGTTTCAATATTCTCTGGTATTACAAGAGTATGTGACCCGCGGTAATCAATACCATGAGGTGATCCGTATTTATGGTCTTTCGTCCTCTTCTTCCATAAAAAAAATAATAATTAATTAAAATATATAAGAGATAGATGATAATAGAAGAAAAATAGTTGATACCAATCTTATATTATATACAGATGATATCCTTAATGCTATGGATTCAGGATATCAAGTTGACGCGGTGTATACCGATTTCTTCAAAGCTTTCAATAAATTAAATCATAAAACGCTAATTAATAAATTGTCGAAATTCGGTATACACGGGGAGTTACTTCGTTGGTTGATTTCTTATATTTCCAATCGTAGCCAAGCAGTTGCACTAAAGGGTTATACATCCAGGTACCTTCAAATCTCTTCGGGTATACCACAGGGCACACATTTAGGGCCTTTTATGTTTAAACTGTACGTTAATGATATAGAAAAGTGTTTTAAGAACTCTCATCATTTGCGCTATGCAGATGATACAAAGATATATAAAATAATCAAATCTCGAGAAGATTGTGTTCAGTTACAATCAGACTTACAAAGATTTGAATTATTTTGTGAAAAGGACCAACAGTTCATAAATCCAGATAAATGTAATTTCATAACATTTGCCCGGAAACGTAATTTAATTGTTTTTGATTACTTTCTTTCTAGTAAGATAAAACAACGAGTCAACAGTATTAAGGACCTGGGTGTAACCCTTGATTCTCAATTAAACTTTTATCTTCATACCGACAACATCTCCTCTAAGGCTTATAAGCAATTAGGAATGGTATAACGCCTATCAAAACTATTTAGGCAACCAAACACACTCAAAATACTTTACTACGCTTTCATATGCAGTATCCTGGAGTTTGCTTGCATTATTTTGGAACCCTCAGTACGAGGTTCATATCGATCGTACAAAATAATTTCTTAAAACCATTGGAATACCGGACTGGGAATATTTTCATCGATTATGAAACTTCACAAAGCCACAGAATATCCCTACTTATTAACAAAAGAAACTCTATCGATCAAATTCTATTTAAAATTATTAACAGTAAGCTTGACTCAGCATCCTTGTTAAATCTAATTAAATGTATAACACCGCGAATCTCCTCTCGTTCTTAGATTACTTTTTATCATCTTATAAAACCAATTATGCAGGAAATACATTTGTGATGCGCTCTTGTAGTTTTTACAATTTACATCTTACTGAAATTGATATATTTTCATTAAATATACAAAAAATATATAAGAAAATGTAAACAAAAAAGAAATTGTTAACTCTGTAATAATAAATCATTGTTATTGTGTTCTGTTCTTAACTATACTCCTATAACTGTTTAAATATTCGTGTTGTTTTTTGTAATTTTCTAGCTTTCACTATTGGCTTAAAATATCTATGTTGTTTTATTTTTCATTACTGTCAATTGTAAACATAATTAGTATTTAATCTATGGAACTTTAAGGAACTGTTTTGTCTTCTAGTTTATGTATATTTGCCATGTTACTATTGTAAAAGACTGTTTTGTTTCTGAATAAAAAAATAAATATTAAAAAAAAACATAAAAATATTATAACCTATATTTGGTGTAGGTCAAGGTTTTATTAGTGTGACATTGAGACAACCCTTTTAGTTTGTACAGGCGAGTGTTACTCCCAGAAGAGCTGCGTGTAACTCGTTATGTTCACACCACAGATGTCGCGCATGACGCTTGCGACTATATTTATTTCTGTTGGGTTGTCATCACACATTACTGGCGAAGGAGGCGGCGGACGCCTCATTACACACTGTCAAATTATTAAATGTATGGCAGATACTGTTTCCGGTTCTCGGAAGTCGAGACTTACCCTCGTTGATTGTCGCACACCTGCCCCGAGTCCTTACCCCTGCTCGAATTTAAGGCATACATCGATTATTTTAATAGGAAGATAAGGAGAGTACAATGATTAATATCTTTATTGAAATAATAAATGTCCCACTAGTCGTTTCCATAATCTAATAGCGAAGAGTCCCGACCAGTATCTGAAGAGGCTCAGTGGTAGCTCCGTAACTACCGGCGGAATCGTCATGGACCTACGCATCCGGATGTCTATCTTAAAGTTGGTTTAGGTAAAACTTGTTTAGGCGCGAATTGTGGAAACTTTGTTTGGTTTATTAATTAATTAGTTTGAAATAATTGTTTTAAATTTCTCACCGATATTTTTTGAAAATCTGCAAGTTTTTTGTTTATTTATTACTACTGTTTATTAAATAAAATATTATAGCGGGTAGACGTAAGGAGAATCATCTGAGTAAATGAAAAAGTGTTCGTCAAAATGCATTAAATTAGGGTGACGACACAGTAACATCAGGGTGAATCTTAAAAGAAGCCTCAAATATAAAATAATACTAATCATTCTAGGTGCACGTTTCCCTATAATAATTATTTGAAGTTATATTAACCACATTAGTAAACACCCACACACACTAGTTAGTTGTTGAAATTATCAATAATTAAGTACTTTAGTCGACAATAATATTAAATTGTTTAACTCGGCATACTTGTAAACGAATTGCGTTTATAATTGCTACATTTTGTTTTTTATGTAAATAAGGGACGAAACGACCAGGACGTTCAGCTGATGTTAATTGATACACCCTGCCCATTACAATGCCGTGCCGCTAAGAATGACTGAAAAACACAAAAATTCTGAGCGGCACTACAACTGCGCTCGTCACCTTGATACATAAGATATTACGTCTCATTTGCCTAGAATTTTTTTTAACAAGCTACGGCGTCCGTCAGACCGAAACACTTTACTGCTTCACGGCAGAAATAGGCCACTTTGTGGTACCCATAATCTATTTTTTTTTATATGAGAGGGGGCAAACGGGCAAGAGGCTCACGGGATGGGGAGAGGTGAGGCAACCGTTCATGGACATCCGCAACAACAGGTGTGTCAAGAAATGCGTTGCCGGCCTTTAAGGTATGTATAGTATACAGAGTATACTTTTTTCTTGAAGGTCCCTAAGTCGTATCTGTTCGGGAAGACCGCTGCCGGTAGTTGATTCCACAAAGTGGCTGTGCGAGGCAAGAAATTTCGAACAAAACGCACGGTTGTGGAATGCCAGACGTCTACGTGATGTGGATGGTACTTTGCACGTAATGTCCGATGGTGAATTCGGCCGCTGGAATCAACCCGAGCTCCTCTGAGCACTCCCCGTGATAAATGCGGTAGAAGGTGCAGAGAGAACCCACATCTCTACGCAATGCTAGAGAATCAAGCCGATCGGAGATTACTTGAACGTCGATGATTCGAGCCGCTCCTCGTTCATTCGGTCAAATGGAAGAAGCTGGTACTGGGGAGCACCCGCCCAGAGGTGAGAACAGTACTCCATGTGAGGCCGAATTTGCGCCTTATAAAGTTGCAGGCGGTGGCTTTTAGTGAAGTACTGTCTCGCCTTACTGAGTACACCAAGCTTTTTAGAGGCCAGTTTGGCCTTCTCTTTTCTCCCATATGAGATGATTCTCCTTTTCTCTACCCTCCATAAAAATTATTTATAAAGTTTTCAGACGAATATTTAATAACAAACTGCTGCCCGGGCAGACCTCGTTATGTCAACTTACAAATTAGTTATTTATGTGTCAACAAATTCAAATTCAACAAACTTCATTCACTGTAAAACTTTACAAGTTATTTAGGGTGTGCGAGGGAAGCTAATAGTTAATGAAGCATCATCGTTTTGTAATGAATTTATGATTATTTATTATTGTTTTACAAATTAGTCGGTTACATCAAGTTTATTTTTATTATTTATATATAATTAATAATACTGTATTCGATGATTGTAATTGATTCATATGTTTTAATCGATATTAGTAAGTTGTTCGATTCGAAATGCCGATATGTGGGTAGTCTATGAAAAACGAAAGGTATATTCGATTCTTTTGAAAAAGTGGTGGCATTCTGATCGAGCATCTAGTCGGAGACTGTAAGACAGTAACAGACAAAAATAATAATATAATTGATGTCACGAAGCAAGCAGTTTTATTATACACCAGTAACTTGATTATGAAAATTCGTCACAGTATGATTATGTCCTGTGATGTGGATAGTGGTGACAGGTGTTTGATGGTTGTGATGATGATGGTGAGTGGTGACGCAGACAGCGGCTACCAGGCGACCAGCAGACGAGCGCTGCATCACAATCACCAGTTAGATCACTCGTTATATTCGCCTAATTATACTATGCGGTTATAATATATATATGTGAGATTAGTGCAATAATTGAAGAGTCGAATGTAGAGTGTGCTTATGTGCTGGGAGACTTTAATTCCCACCCTTCGGCTAATTTCGGCAGAGAAATGATAAAAATTTGTAAAGATATGGAATTGGAATGCATTGATATTAATTATTTAGGGCTTGAGTCAAATCATTTTACATTTATGAGCGAGTCCAGCGGCTCTCAGAGCTGGCTGGATCACTGTCTCACTACTTGTGCAGCGTCACAAACTGTAACCGACGTAAAGATTTTATACGATGTGACGTGGTCAGATCATTACCCCATATGTATTACATGTTGCATCCCTGAAAATGTTGTACCTGCGGTGGTAACTGGCAGTGAT